>NC_057806.1:28714979-28815853 GCF_018294505.1 Triticum aestivum | reverse complement strand
GGGGGGGGGGCTAAAAACAACATTTGAATGTACATAGTACGAGACTTAATATCGATGTTTCAATTCGGTGTACATTGTAAGATTTGAACCGAGGACCAGGCATACGGGTAATTATTTCGAATTCGTGCCATACTAAGTTTCGAAAAGTTGACATTGACTCAGTTTGTTGTGCTATTTTGTAGGTCATATGTTTGAATCCATCCAAAAGTTTTCTCACTACCATGGTGTTCATCATATACATATGAATTTGTATTAAAAAAGTAGCGTGGATATAGTGAAATGCGAAATCCACGTTAGAATTGGAGATCGCTACGTGACACACACTCTAATTCAAATAACTAACTACGTGACACACACTCTAATTCAAATAACTAATTATGTGACACACACTCTAATCCACGTTAGCGTGGGTACCATTCCAATTTTTTATTCAAATAACTCCTCATTAATTAATTTATAGTACTCCCTCTATTCACTTTTATAAGACCTTGAAGACATTTCAGACAATGTGCAAAACAGTTCATTTTAAGTTGTCTGAAACCACTTACAGAAGTGAACGGATGGAGTATCTCGTTTCGAATGACTAATTATTGCAAGGAAAACACGGGCATGGTAATACATACAGATTCGTTTGCAAATGAAAGAAGATTCATTTGCATTCTCAAATGTAGGCGCACCAGGCAAACCAGGGTCGTGTCGGGGTGGATGCTGCTTTGGTGCCTTAAAGGCAACTGCCTTTGGGTCACTGACATGTGGGCCAGCCACCTGTTGGGCCCATATGTCATGGACACAATGGCAGGTGCCTTAAGACACCAAAGCATAGTCCTGTCGGGGTGGTCGCGTGTGTCGGACGGACGCGTAGCACCCAGCCACCCACCCTCCCCCAAAAGGACGACGACAATATAAGTTCGCGCTTCCACGTTTCGGATTGAAATATCTGGCGGCCCCAATTCCAGCCCTGCAAAATATCTCTTCTCCACCGTCCCCTTCTGCTCCCAGATTGTTCAAATCCCTAATTCGCCGCCAACCCTCGAATCGCCCCTCGTCTCGTCTCTTTCCCCACCATTCCCCACCTCTGTCCCGGACGATGAAGACGAAGATGAAGGTCGCGCTTCACCACCGCACCGGAGCTACCTCATCTACGCCCTCGTCCACCGCACCGGGTGGTCCACCGACAACGTCGGCCGCTGCAACCGACGTGCCTCACAGACACCGAGTTCCACCGCATCAGGTGCTCTTCACCGACACCGTCTCCCAGCTCACCGGGGCTACTTCATCGAGCACATCGTCACACCTTCGCCCCCCGAGGCCATTGGGGCTTCACCAACGATCTCGTCCACCGCATCATAGCACTCCGCTGCCACTCAAGATCTGCATCCGTGCGCGGCCAGCCAACACCAGCACATCACCCTCGACGGCTCTGAAGTGATTCGCACTCTAGCTAGGCGAGCATGCCCAAACGCCGGCCCGAACTAGGTATCCACACATCACTCCCTTGTGCACTATTCCGACGATGTTTGGATATCCTTTCACTGCTCTCTTAGCTTACACGCCTATGCAACTTTGACCTTAACTCTTATTTCTTCTGGAGATATCATCTGAAACAAGCAAATCCATATTTTAGCGAAGCATGACGGGGCTACGGGATCTAGTACACATCCTGCACACCCATATAACCTTGTAAGTATCTGTCCTCCGGTACAACATCAAGGTCAATTCCTCTTATTTGATCAACCATTCGCCGTGTCAAAAATGCAGAGGGGGATGCAAGGAGCACAAGGCCTGCACATCCAAGCAAGTGGTAACATGGACTTGTACATGGAACATCCCAAGTGCAAGCAAAGCTGTAGTGAGCCTGTAAAACGAGCTAGCGTAAGTCCCTGCATTTCATTTAATTCATACTGGCATTCGTGTATGATTTGTGTGCAGTGGCTGATCCACGAATTCAAGTTACCAGGGGCGAACATTTAACTTAAAAAATACAAAGGCACTTGCACTCCAGAAATCAACATAACTTGAGAAATGTGAAGCTACATGCACTTTGAAAACCAGCTAATGATCCAAAGTAGTTCAGATTATAAACACTAAATGATGCAAGCACCAAAAAACACAAAATGCAACATGGTGTACAAGGACTACAAACATGGTCTGTACCTGCTTGAATTATTCATTCTCTGGCTGAAAATATCGAAGTGTAATTGCACGTATAACCAGTGCGCAAACTGCATATCAATATATCTATCCTGCACAAGTATGCCAATAGTTTCAAACAACAGATTAGAAAAGTATTTATGCTATGTTGTCATGATACGAGGACTTTCTGGTAGATGGCCTCGATGTTTCCTCAAGCTATGAAAATGCACTATAATTTGCTTGTCATCAATGCCTGCAAATCTCTGTCTCTCTCAACATAGTAGATCATCATTAGACACTAAATCCCTCAATGAGCTTGCAAAATGCTTGCATTAGATCCCTCATTAGACACTATATGTTCATCACCAGGAGCATTTAAAATGTTTGCATCAAATCCTTCATTAGCGGTCTGTTCATTAGACACTTCAGGCTCAAGAACAACCTGAGCTTGTATGTTTGCACCGGAAACTTGATTACATACATCAGATTCAGTCAGTTCAGTATTAATTGGGGGAGTTATAAAATAAGTAGAAATTGGTTTCATTTTCTCATAGATTCCCTACATACAAGCAGTTTTACAACACCGTCAGGTTTAACTATTGGCCAGAAATTGAAGAGTTGAATTAGATATAATCAGGGATGTGATGTACCTGCTCGTTGCGCAAGCTACTCTTGCAAGCTGCGACTGTCCGTTTGCGCAAGCTCGATGCCATGCCCGTGCTGCCGCCGCTGCCTCCCACGCAGGCTACACCCAGGGTTGGATCTTCATTTTCTTGTCCTTCCGTTCGCTTGAAGCCCGGCGACCGCCGTCCAACGAGGCCGCGAGGAAGTGCTTTGTCGGTCTATCCAGCGGCGGCTAGGTTAGGTGCAAACCAGACTGGAGGCTGGAGTGAATGAAATGGGATTTTTCCTGCTGTCGATCGATATGGGAGGCGCTCGTTTGGGCCACGAGCCTGCTATAGGGCCTGCCTTGCACTTATGTTATTGGCCCATCCAAATTGAAACATTTTTCTTCATTTTTTACATTGCCTGCTCGTGCGTTGGGACGAACAAAACTAGCATGGGCCAACCTAGACGACTCAAACTACGTGCACACTTTCGAGCCACCTGAGGCGGCCGCCATACCAGCCCCTATGGTGGCGTCACCCCTTTTTGTGTGTATGATTGGATAGTGAAATATATTCCAGTGGCGCTTTTGATTTACCCATAGAATGGTTGAATTGCTTGTTTCTATGAACTGAGTTCGCCAATAATATGAAGGGTGCTAGTCTTTTCATCCTATTGTAGATTGCTTAGATCTCGATATGCCAAAAGTAATTGCCTGAAATATACAGTAAAAGCCAGCGTGATGTGTTTGGCTACAACTAGTCTGACTACACGTCCTCATATAACATATCAAGGACGCACGATCTTACCAGATTAACCATTCGACTTACCCATGCAGTGTAGGAAGAAAGATGTATTGGGACTATGTATCCAAGCAATTGATGCCATGGACTCCTTCGTACAACCTTGTAAGCGAAAAAGAAGTTGCAGTGTGGCTGTACAAAGAACTAGCGTAAGTTCAGTTACCTGCTTCTCGGAATTTTAGTTAGCCACTTATTGCAAAATTGTTCAATTACGTTGCTTGGCTTAATTTAGTTTGCTACTGATTACATAATGGCACAGCCTGTTAATCATATTGTAGACTACGCCTATCTATGTGTTTGATACTTACTATTAAGAATTACCTATTTCCCTTAACTTAAATATCTACTTGTTTGTTTGATTGCTTTGCTGCTGCAACAGCGGGTTACAATGATGTTAATAACTACTTTTCAGCATCCAATTAAAACTCTTTAATTCCTTGTTTGTTTAACTGGTTTGCTGTTATAACTCCCAGTTGAGATGTTTTGCTAACTTCAACTTTACTTAATCCAATCGGAACTTTAATGGAAAAATAGGTTAGCCCAAGATCAAAGAGCGAGGTCTCCATGGACATTGCATCATCCCACAGCAGTGGCACCGGCCCAATCGTGCATTATGAATTGCCAACCGCTGATGCTCTAGAGGCTAAACTAGTGTTAGAAAGTGATCCTGCTTCTGCACTTAGAGATGAAGTTGACATGTTGAGGAAGCAAACATCACAATCACAAGCAGTACTCAGGACAACCATTAAATATTTGGTGGATTTCAAAACGAAGCAAGCTGAGACTGACCAGATTGCTAAGGTCCTGAAGGAAAAAGGGAAATTAAATTCCTACTTGGTAAATCATACGTGAAATGTTCTTTCCATAGTTGAATAACCTTTGTGTTGTCTGTTCATATAATCAATCAAACCATTTGTTTTAGAGATCATGTAATAATTGTTTTTTTGTTTTTTTGTTTGTAATTTTCTTTGAGCACAAGTCTGTATTAATTGATAAGACTCGGAGACATTTCATTTGGATTGCTATGCCAGACCTACAAATATTGTTGGGGAACGTAGCAGAAATTCAAAATTTTCCTACGTGTCACCAAGATCTATGTATGGAGAAACCAGCAACGAGGGAAGGAGAGTGCATCTACATACCCTTGTAGATCGCTATGCGGAAGCGTTCAAGAGAATGGGTTGTAGGAGTCGTACTCGTCATGATCCAAATCACCGGAGATCCTAGTGCCGAACGAACGGCACCTCCGCGTTCAACACACGTACAGCCCGGTGACGTCTCCCATGCCTTGATCCAGCAAGGAGAGAGGGAGAGGTTGAGGAAGACTCCATCCAGCAGCAGCACAACGGCGTGGTGGTGGTGGAGGAGCGTGGTACTCCAGCAGGGCTTCGCCAAGCACCGCAAGAGACGCGGAGGGAGAGGGGTAGGGCTGCACCAAGAAGGAGATTGAATCCATGTCTCTGGCAGCCCAAAACCTCAAGTATATATAGGGGGAGGGGAGGGGTTGTGCCCCCACCTAGGTTTCCACCCCTAGGGGTGGCGGCCAGGCCTAGATCCCATCTAGGGGGGCGGCCAAGGGGGGAGAGAGGGAGGCGCACCACTAGGTGGGCCTTAGGCCCATCTGTGCCTAGGGTTTGCCCCCTTCCACTCTCCCTTGCGCCTTGGGCCTTGGTGGGGGGGGGCGCACCAGCCCACCTGGGGCTGGTCCCCTCCCACACTTGGCCCATGCAGCCCTCCGGGATTGGTGGCCCCACTTGGTGGACCCCCGGGACCCTCCCGGTGGTCCCGGTATGTTACCGATAAACCCCGAAACTTTTCCGACGACCAAAACAGGACTTCCCAATAATAAATCTTTACCTCCGGACAATTCTGGAACTCCTCGTGACGTCCGGGATCTCATCCGGGACTCCGAACAACATTCGGTAACCACGTATATCTATTCCCTATAACCCTAGCATCATCGAACCTTAAGTGTGTAGAGCCTACGGGTTCGGGAACCATGCAGACATGACCAAGACGTTCTCCGGTCAATAACCAACAGCGGGATCTGGATACCCATGTTGGTTCCCACATCTTCCACGATGATCTCATCGGATGAACCACGATGTCAAGGATTCAATCAATCCCATATACAATTCCCTTTGTCTAGCGGTACGATACTTGCCCGAGATTCGATCGTCGGTATCCCGATACCTTGTTCAATCTCGTTACCGGCAAGTCTCTTTACTCGTTCCGTAACACATCATCCCGTGATCAACTCCTTGATCACATTGTGCACATTATGATGATGTCCTACCGAGTGGGCCCAGAGATACCTCTCCATCACACGGAGTGACAAATCCCAGTCTCGATTCGTGCCAACCCAACAGACACTTTCGGAGATACCTGTAGTGCACCTTTATAGCCACCCAGTTACGTTGTGACGTTTGGCACACCCAAAGTATTCCTATGGTATCCGGGAGTTGCACAATCTCATGGTCTAAGGAAATGATACTTGACATTAGAAAAGCTTTAGCATGCGAACTACACGATCTTGTGCTATGCTTAGGATTGGGTCTTGTCCATCACATCATTCTCCTAATGATGTGATCCCGTCATCAACGACATCCAATGTCCATGGTCAGGAAGCCGTAACCATCTATTGATCAACGAGCTAGTCAACTAGAGGCTTACTAGGGACATGGTGTTGTCTATGTATCCACACATGTATCTGAGTTTCCTATCAATACAATTCTAGCATGGATAATAAATGATTATCATGAACAAGGAAATATAATAATAATCAATTTATTATTGCCTCTAGGGCATATTTCCAACAGTCTCCCACTTGCACTAGAGTCAATAATCCAGTTCACATCGATATGTGATTAACACTCAAGGTCACATCCCCATGTGACCAACACCGAAAGAGTTCTGGGTTTGATCATGTTATGCTTGTGAGAGAGGTTTCAGTCAACGGGTCTGCAACATTCAGATCCGTATGTATTTCGCAAATTTCTATGTCATCTTGTAGATGCAACTACTACGCTACATTTGGAGCCATTTCAAATAACTGTTCTACTTGGAGCTATTCCATTATACGTATCCGGTATCTCTACTCAGAGCTATCCGGATAGGTGTTAAGCTTGCATCGACGTAACTCTTTACGTCGAACTCTTTATCACCTCCATAATCGAGAACATATCCTTATTCCTCTAAGGATAATTTAGACCGCTATCTGGTGATCTACTCCTAGATTACCTTCGTACCCTCTTGCCAGATATGTGGCAAGGCACACATCAGGTGCGGTACTCAGCATGGCATACCGTATAGAGCCTATGACAAAAGCACAAGGGACGACCTTCGTCCTTCCTCTTTCTTCTGCCGTGGTCGAGCTTTAAGTCTTAACTTCATACCTTACAACTCAGGCAAGAACTCCTTCTTTGACTGATCCATCTCGAACACCTTCAAGATCATGTCAAGGTATGTGCTCATTTGAAAGTACCATTAAGCGTTTTGATCTATCCTTATTGATCTTGATGCTCAATGTTCAAGTAGCTTAATCCAGGTTTTCTATTGAAAAACACTTTCCAAATAATCCTATACGCTTTCCAGAAATTCTACGTCATTTCTGATCAACAATATGTCAACTACATATACTCATCAGAAATTCTATATAGCTCCCACTCACTTCTTTGGAAATACAAGTTTCTCATAAACTTTGTATACACCCAAAATCTTTGATCATCTCATCAAAGCATACATTCCAACTCCGAGATGCTTACTCCAGTCCTTAGAAGGATTGCTGGAGCTTTGCATACTTATTAGCATCTTTCAAGATTGACAAAACCTTCCGGTTGTATCACATACAACCTTTCCTCAAGAAAATTGTCTAGGAAACAATGTTTTGACATCCTATCTGCAAGATTTCATAAATAATGCAGTAATCGCTAATATAATTCCAACAGACTCTTAGCGTCGCTACGAGTGAGAAAGTCTCATCATAGTCAACTCCTTGAACTTGTCAGAAAAAATCTTAACGACAAGTCGAGCTTTCTTAATGGTGATACTTACCATCATTGTCCGTCTTCCTTTTAAAATCCATCTGTACTCAACAGACTTACGACCATCGAGCCGTTCTGCCAAAGTCTACACTTTGTTTTCATACATGGATCCTCTCTCGGATTTTATGGCCTCGAGCCATTTATCGGAATCCGGGCCCACCACCGCTTCTCCATAGCTCGTAGGTTCATTGTTGTCTAGCAACATGACTTCCAAGACAGGATTACGTACCACTCTGAAGTAGTACGCATCCTTGTCATCCCACGAGGTTTGTTAGTGACATGATCTGAAGTTTCATGATCACTATCATAAGCTTCCACTTCAATTGGTGTAGGTGCCATAGGAACAACTTCCCTATGCCCTGCCACACACTAGTTGAAGAGACGGTTCAATAACCTCATCAAGTCTCCACCATCCTCCCACTCAATTCTTCCGAGAGAAACTTTTCCTCGAGAAAGGACCCGATTCTAGAAACAATCCCTTATTGCTTTCGGATCTGAGACAGGAGGTATACCCAACTGTTTTGGGTGTCCTATGAAGATGCACTTATCCGCTTTGGGTTCAAGCTTATCAGCCTGAAACTTTTTCACATAAGCGTCGCAGACCCAAACTTTTAAGAAATGACAGCTTAGGTTTCTCTAAACCATAGTTCATATGGTGTCGTCTCATCGGAATTACGTGGTGCCCTATTTAAAGTAAATGTGGTTGTCTCTAATGCCTAACCCATAAACTATCGTGGTAATTCAATAAGAGACATCATGGTATGCATCATATCCAATAGGGTATAGTTATGATGTTCGGACACACCATCACACTATGGTGTTCCAGGCTGTATTAGTTGTGAAACAATTTCCACAATGTCTTAATTCTGTGCCAAACTCGTAATTCAGATATTCATCTCTACGATCATATCATAGACATTTTATCCTCTTGTCACGACGATGTTCAACTTCACTGTGAAATTACTTGAACCTTTCAATAATCCAGACTTATGTTTCATCAAGTAAATATACTTAGTATCTACTCAAATCATCTGTGAAGTAAGAACATAATGATATCCACTACATGCCTCAGCACTCATTGGACTGCGCACATCAAGATGTATTACTTCCAACAAGTTGCTTTCTTGTTCCATTTTACTGAAAACGAGGCTTTCAGTCATCTTGCCCATGTGGTATGATTTGCATGTCTCAAGTGATTCAAAATCAAGTGAGTCCCAACGATCCATCTGTATAGAGTTTCTTCATGCATATCTACCAACAAACATGGTTCGCACGTCTCAATCCTTTCAAAAATGAGTGAGTCTAGAAATCCATCAATATGGAGCTTCTTCATGCGTTTTATACCAATATGACTCAAATTGCAGTGCCACATTTGTGTGGTACTATCATTACTATCTTATACCTTTGGCATGAAAATGTGTATCACTACGATCGGGATGGTATTATTCAAATATACAGAGTAACCATTATTCTCCTTGAATGAATAACCGTATCGCGATAGACATAATCCAATCATGTCTATGCTCAACGCAAACACCAAATAACAATTATTTAGGTTTTAATACCAATCTCGATGGTAGAGGGAGCGTACGATATTTGATCAACCTTGGAAATACTTCCAACACATATCGTCATCTCACCTTTTAGCTAGTCTCTGTTTATTCCGTAGCCTTTTGTTTCGAGTTATAACACTTAGCAACCGAACCGGTATCTAATACCCTGGTGCTACTAGGAGTACTAGTAAAGTACACATTAACACAATGTATATCCAATATACTTCTACCGACCTTGCCAGCCTTCTCATCTACCAAGTATCTAGGGTAATTCTGCTCCAGTGACTGTTCCCCTTATTACAGAAGCACTTAGTCTCGGGTTTGGGTTCAATTTTGGGTTTCTTCATTAGAGCAGCAGCTGATTTGCCGTTTCATGAAGTATCCCTTCTTGCCCTTGCCCTTCTTGAAACTAGTGGTTTCACTAACCATCAACAATTGATGCTCCTTCTTGATTTCTACTTTCGCGGTGTCAAACATCGCGAATATTTCAAGGATCATCATATCTATCCCTGATATGTTATAGTTCATGACGAAGCTCTAGAAGCTTGGTGGCAATGACTTCGGAGAAATATCACTATCTCATCTGGAAGATCAACTCCCACTCGAATCAAATGATTGTTGTACTCAGACAATCTGAGCACAAGCTCAACAATTGAGCTTTTCTCCCTTAGTTTGCAGGCTAAGAAAATCGTCGGAGGTCTTATACCTCTTGATGTGGGCACGAGCCTGAAATCCCAATTTCAGCCCTCGAAACATCTCATATGTTTCGCGACGTTTCAAAACGTCTTCGGTGCCTCAACTCTAAACCGTTTAACTGAACTATCACGTAGTTATCAAAATGTGTATGTCAGATGTTCGCAACATCCACAGACGATGTTCGAGGTTCAGCACACTGTGTGGTGCATTAAGGACATAAGCCTTCTATGAAGCAATGAGGACAATCCTCAGTTTATGGACCTAGTCCGCATAATTGCTACTATCAACTTTAAACTAAATTTTCTCTAGGAACATATCTAAACAGTAGAACTGAAGCGTGAGCTACGACATAATTTTCGAAGACCTTTTGACTATGTTCAGGATAATTAAGTTCATCTTATGAACTCCCACTCAGATAGACATCCCTCTAGTCATCTAAGTGATACATGATCCGAATCAACTAGGCCGTGTCCGATCATCACGTGAGACGGACTAGTCAACATCGGTGAACATCTTCATGTTGATTGTATCTACCATACAACTCATGCTCGACCTTTCGGTCTCTTGTGTTCCGAGGCCATGTCTGTACATGCTAGGCTCGTCAAGTCAACCTAAGTGTTTTGCATGTGTTCCGAGGCCATGTCTGTACATGCTAGGCTTGTCAACACCCGTTGTATTCGAACGTAAGAATCTATCACACCCGGTCATCACGTGGTGCATCGAAACGACGAACTTTCGCAACGGTGCACAGTTAGGGGGAACACTTTCTTGAAATTTTAATGAGGGATCATCTTATTTACTACCGTCGTTCTAAGCAAATAACATGTATAAACATGATAAACATCACATGCAATCAAATAGTGACATGATATGGCCAATATCATATTGCTCCTTTTGATCTCCATCTTCGGGGCTCCTTGATCATCATCGTCACCGGCATGACACCATGATCTCCATCATCATGATCTCCATCGTCGTGTCTTCATGAAGTTGTCTCGCCAACTATTACTTCTACTACTATAGCTAGCGGTTAGCAATAAAGTAAAGTAATTACATGACATTTATGTTGACATGCAGGTCATAAATAAATTAAGACAACTCCTATGGCTCCTGCCGGCTGTCATACTCATCGACATGCAAGTCGTGATTCCTATTACAAGAACATGATCATCTCATACATCACATATATCATTCATCACATCCTTTGGCCATATCACATCACATAGCATACCCTGCAAAAACAAGTTAGACGTCCTCTAATTGTTGTTTGCATGTTTTACGTGGCTGCTATGGGTTTCTAGCAAGAACGTTTCTTACCTACGCAAAAACCACAACGTGATATGCCAATTGCTATTTACCCTTCATAAGGACCCTTTTCATCGAATCCGTTCCGACTAAAGTGGGAGAGACAGATACCCGCCAGCCACCTTATGCAACTAGTGCATGTCAGTCGGTCGAACCGGTCTCACGTAAGCGTACGTGTAAGGTTGGTCCGGGCCGCTTCATCCCACGATGCCATCGAAACAAGATTGGACTAGTAACGGTAAGCATATTGAACAAAATCAACGCCCACAACTACTTTGTGTTCTACTTGTGCATAGAATCTACGCAATAGACCTAGCTCATGATGCCACTGTTGGGGAACGTAGCAGAAATTCAAATTTTTCCGACGTGTCACCAAGATCTATCTATGGAGAAACCAACAACGAGAGAAGGAGAGTGCATCTACATACCCTTGTAGATCGCTATGCGGAAGCATTCAAGAGAATGGGTTGAAGGAGTCGTACTTGTCGTGATCCAAATCACCGGAGATCCTAGTGCCGAACGGACGGCACCTCCGTGTTCAACACACGTACAGCCCGGTGACGTCTCCCATGCCTTGATCCAGCAAGGAGAGAGGGAGAGGTTGAGGAAGACTCCATCCAGCAGCAGCACAACGGCGTGGTGGTGGTGGAGGAGCGTGGTACTCCAGAAGGGCTTCGCCAAGCACCGCAAGAGACGAGGAGGAGAGAGGTAGGGCTACGCCAGGGAGAGATCAAATCGTGTGTCTAGCAGCCCAAAACCTCAAGTATATATAGGGGGAGGGGAGGGGCTGCGCCCCACCTAGGTTTCCACCCCTAGGGGTGGCGGCCATCCCTAGATCCCATCTAGGGGGGCGGCCAAGGGGGGAGAGAGGGGGGCGCACCACTAGGTGGACCTTAGGCCCATCTGAGCCTAGGGTTTGCCCCCTTCCACTCTCCCTTGCGCCTTGGGCCTTGGTGGGGGGGGCGCACCAGCCCACCTGGGGCCGGTCCCCTCCCACACTTGACCCATGCTGCCCTCCGGGGCTGGTGGCTCCACTTGGTGGACCCCCGGGACCCTCCCGGTGGTCCCGGTACGTTACCTATAAAACCCAAAACTTTTTCGGTGACCAAAACAGGACTTCCCATATATAAATCTTTACCTGCGGACCATTCTGGAACTCCTCGTGATGTCCGAGATCTCATCCGGGACTCCGAACAACATTCGGTAACCACGTATATCTATTCCTTATAACACTAGCGTCATCGAACCTTAAGTGTGTAGACCCTACGGGTTCGGGAACCATGCAGACATGACCGAGACGTTCTCCGGTCAATAACCAACAGCGGGATCTGGATACCCATGTTGGTTCCCACATGTTCCACGATGATCTCATCGGATGAACCACGATGTCAAGGATTCGATCAATCCCGTATACAATTCCCTTTGTCTAGCGGTATTGTACTTGCCCGAGATTCGATCGTTGGTATCTCGATACCTTGTTCAATCTCGTTACCGGCAAGTCTCTTTACTCGTTCTGTAACACATCATCCCGTGATCAACTCCTTGATCACATTGTGCACATTATGATGATGTCCTATCGAGTGGGCCCAGAGATACCTCTCCGTCACACGGAGTGACAAATCCCAGTCTTGATTCGTGCCAACCCAACAGACACTTTCGGAGATACCTGTAGTGTACCTTTATAGCCACCTAGTTACGTTGTGACGTTTGGCACACGCAAAGTATTCCTACGGTATCTGGGAGTTGCACAATCTCATGGTCTAAGGAAATGATACTTGACATTAGAAAAGCTTTAGCATACGAACTACACGATCTTTATGCTAGGCTTAGGATTGGGTCTTGTCCATCACATCATTCTCCCAATGATGTGATCCCGTTATCAACGACATCCAATGTCCATGGTCAGGAAACCGTAACCATCTATTGATCAACGAGCTAGTCAACTAGAGGCTTACTAGGGACATGGTGTTGTCTATGTATCCACACATGTATCTGAGTTTCCTATCAATACAATTCTAGCATGGATAATAAACGATTATCATGAACAAGGAAATATAATAATAACCAATTTATTATTGCCTCTAGGGCATATTTCCAACAAATATACCAATCGGGCTGAATGTGCATTCAGCAATAGTAGTATAGACGGACCATAAGTGGCACACATCGGAAAGGGCCAAGATGCTGGCTAAAAAAAGGATGTTGTTGTAGCCAAAAAAAGTACAATGGCCTGGCTTATGTATGTTAGTTGATATTATTGATCCATATACTCTATAAGTGTTTATATATCTCTTAGTTCTGTACATTCTTGGTTGATTGACTCGGTATTTGAATCTTGATACATCGCTTGTGTACATATCTAAATGGGAGTACACATTATGCTGCGTGTGACATTTGAGTTGGACATGAAGTCTTCTAAATATTCGAATTCACCTTAAACTGGATTCTAGTTTCTGAATTTGAGTATCAGCATTTGTAAACTATATTCATATATGACAGTGGAATACATCTTTGTCGTCCTTTTGAGGATATATAAAAACACATAGAATGATTTATAAAGATTCATATAGGAATACAAAATGGATTCGAATTTAGTTGCCAGGGTAAACGTGGATGCTTATTGTCCCAAAATTCAAAAGAAACAGCAAAATGTCCACTCCCACATCGGCTACCCGAAGCCAAGTGTTTGGGAGATGGAAATTACTGTCTACCCATTACACGGACAATCCATCGGCCTGATTTCCACTGCTCTAAATAGGGGTAGGTTAGTAACTTCAATTAGACGTGACACGCTCGCCTCTGAGCCCATTCCGACACGGTGGGCGTCAAACATGGGAGGCAAAACTCATTTGATTCAAGCTCGTCCGGAAGACCTCTGTTTCTCCCTCCATTCCCCATTCATACACGGTGGGCGGCAAAACACCCTCTCCTCGTCCAAAATAGATGTAGGCTAATATTTTAAATAGGGGCAGATGTGTAACTTCCATCAGACGTGACACAACCGTCCTACCTGTCAGCCCCGTTCATACACCGTGGGCGCCAACCGTGGGCGGCAAAACACCCTCTCCTCGCCTGAAATAGTTACCGACAAATATTTGGGAGATGTGAGATTACCGTCCTATCCCCAACCGACGAGATGTCCAAATTTGAAACGGGGGATAAGTTCGTCACTTTCCCATATTTCAGACAGGCGCGTCCCAAAAACATGGTTCCCCGTACCTCTCCCTCCATTTTCCCATTCATACACCGTCCGCGCTAGAACACCCCATTCCCACACCAGCCTCCGTCCGCCACCGCATCCATCGCCGTCGTCCTCCATGACATCCATCGCCACCATCCTCCACCATGCCGGAGCGCCTACCAAGACCGCGTCGTCCACTGCTAGAGATGGACATTTATCATCCATGGTGACGGACCAATAGCCTTGCATCGCGTCCTCTCGCTTCATCGGCGCCATCGTCCTCTTTGTCGGGGCTGCTCACACGACCTTCTCTTCCACCGCAGCGAGACTTATCCCCCGATGCACCCGTCTACCGTTCCAGATCTGCTTCAATGCCACCGACAGCCATCGCACCCCCGATGCCTACACGGCGCCGCAAGAGAGGTGGTACTTCATATCTCCTCAACATTTTGATCTCAACCAGAAAATAGATCTTAACTTGGTTACTCTACTTTCTTTTCACCTCTTAGAATTTAGTTCTTAGTTCGAAGCAAACAATGGATGCTAAATATCATTTCTCCGGTTTGCAGCTTCAAATCTGCCATGGCACAGCCATAATACGGTTTAATTGATCATGCTTAAGGTTTAATTGATCATGTTGGTTCCGTGGTGGTTTCTTTAATAGATATCAGAGGGGAAACCCTCTTTTGCTAAAAAAATATATGCTTAGAGTTTCCCCCTTTTATGATCATTATACGATCAGAATACATGCTTCGTGTCATAATAACACTGCTCCACCCATCAAGCTAAACAAGCTTAGTTGTTCAAATACGAATCTGATATTATTAAAACAGAGTTGTTTAATTGGTCAGCTAAATGTTCCTAAATTAGTTTCGAAAATGCATGTTTGCCGTTCAGGTGTGTATCTCTATGTGTGCTCTGGTCAGCACGGTTGGGGAGGTGAACTTTGCATATGCAGGGGTTTATAGGGAGACACTCTCCGAGTTGAAACCGCAATGCATTCCCTAGATGATCTTACTACTTTTTATGTTTTCATGAATCTCATATTCTGAACAGCATCATAATGATTATGAGGTTGCGCGCATGAAAAGAATAAAGCAGAACAATGCCATGGCTGTCAAACTTGGCATTAAGGGACTGAAATCAAGTCTGGATGCAATGCAATGCAAACACTCTCCACCTAGGGATTCATGCTTAGAATATGATCCCAATAGTGATTCTGAGCTAGAGTCAGACCTAAGTCAATGTAGCTCCCTAGTGGAGGAGTCAGAGGAAGATGCCCTATCTTATTCACCCATCAAGGTACTTGCTCTAACTTTCCAAGGTTGCATTGCTCGCACATATCTTGCAACTAATGCTTTGCATTGCTTCTACTTTGTTGAACTGCCATTAGCTTAGTTTACACATCGTGTATGTGAATACGCCCTGCCTATCCATTTTCAGTACATATTCCATCTGTCATCATACCATATTTATCCATTCAAATGTTGTTCTTGTGTATCAGACGATCAAAAGGAAGAGGGCGATTGCTGATCGTGGAGGAGCACAAGCAAAGTATTTGGAAAAGGTAGTGGCACCTGATAAATCAAATAGCCCATTAGGTGTAGTTGCAATATCACCTCACCCACAAAATACTGCAACTCTAGCAGACTCTAGCCCTACTACACTGGTCATTTCTGATGCCCAAACTCAGCAGACGCCAACTGCAGCAAACAGTACGATTATGCCAGTTGACATAGCACCAGCTGTACGACGCAAAACCCCCATTCCAGCAAAGAGTACACCAAATCCAGTTGCCAAATCCCTTTTCCAACCAGAGAGAGCCTCAATTGCAGCAAATAGGACCCCTATTCTATTTCTTCCCAGTTTAGAAGACGAAGCTTATATTGTTGTCAGGAACTTTGTGCGCATCTTTCCTTCATGGAAAGATTATACGGCAGACACAGAAGAATTTCCAGTCTTCCTCTGCAACTTACGCGTAAGTAATGTACTAATGTTATTCATGGTCATTAATGCATATGTTTCTGCTGACAGAAGACACAAGATTTCATTATTTTAAATAGGCGAGGCGCAAACTGGATTATGATGACGAGCAATGGTTGGTTGCGCTCTTCAAGCACTCATTGATGAACTATCGTTCCTACCTGAGGCAAGCGCACTTCGATGGCAAGCTTCTAAACAAAATTTCTGTAAAGTCTCAGGTGCTACATTTATCTGACGGTGACTGGAATAGTCTTGTTACACATTGGTCTCGGCTGCAGCGTAAGGTACTGTCTATGATATCACATCACAATTTGAACTACATTTCTGCATTTGCCTTAATGTCTCACTTGTATAAAAACTGTTAGCAAAAGAACATTCTTTCTCCAGGGACCACAGAATCTCGCAACTATACTGCACACTGCATTGCTCTTGTGAGTACCTCTTGCCCTGTATGACCATACTTACTTTCATAGATGTTTGATTATGTAGCATCACTGCACATGTTAGCCTCGTAATCGTCCATTTGGTGGACATTATAAGATCCGTATGGACTCTTACATAAATTTAGA
This sequence comes from Triticum aestivum, assembly GCF_018294505.1. NCBI lineage: Eukaryota > Viridiplantae > Streptophyta > Magnoliopsida > Poales > Poaceae > Triticum > Triticum aestivum. Next base: position 28,798,981 of record NC_057806.1, on the reverse strand, counting down.
ATCAACCCAATGCTTTTGAAGAGGTTTAGCTCTGCAGTCCTCTTGTAAGGACTGAACATGGTCTATCACTGTACTTACATTAACAGCTACTCCCTCCATCCCATAATATAAGAACGTTTTGTACAGTACACTAGTGTTCAAGACACTCTTGTATTATGGGAAGAGGGATTGGTTCATTTTGTAGCATTCTACATCTTATCTCCCTCGCCCACCATTTACTAAAAAATATCAGATCTATATTTAATCTTACCAACAAGTAGAATACACAGACAATGCCAGTGCAGAAGTGTAGCCCATTGCTCTTGTCAGTACATTTTGTCCTATAACGCTTGTACTTCCAGGGATTGGTAGTTGATTATGTAGCATCAATCTGCATCTTATCTTCATTATCCTCTATCCCTTATAGTATTATCATATCTATAATTACTCTCTACAAAATGTAGAGTACAGGCAATGCTTATGAAGAAGATTATGTGCTGAAATTCTTGAGTTATCCTTCCCTTGCCACGGAGAAGGGCATTATAAAGCCAGTGTTAACTGTTAATGTAAGTCAGTCCTTCTAAAGCCTTTATCCTCAATTGTTGTTTAATTTGCTCATACTCCCTATCATTTACTGCTGTTTAGTTTGCTGTTTCTACCAAAATGCATGTTCGTAAGAACCGTAAGTTCTAAGTTTTACTTGTAAAACCAAATTCCTTATTCATACCATGCACATTACTTAATACTCCCTATATGTATGCATGTTTTTGTGGATCTATAATCCAGTGTGTGGTGAAGCAGCCCACGTTTGCACCTTGTTATCTCCTATTTTATCTTACTGATTTGGCTGATGATATGAACAACATGCCATGCACATTATCCAAAATAGATACAATGATTTTCTTTGCCCTTCATCAATGCTTGTTATGTTGACATGGTAATCCAGTAGTGTGGTGAAGCTCCCCGCATTATGAACAATGCCAAATTATGCTATTGATATTTTGAACATACTCTTTATTTTCTAATTTGAAATTGGATAGAATTGACAAAACAGTTATCATCTTTGTTTATACACGTGCAAAACCTGTCATCTCTCTGCTTTGTTTCAGGGTGATATGCCTGATGGCATGCACAAGTCTGCTGAAGGCTGTGAGACAAACCCGACATATATTGCAGCAAAGAAGGCAAAACATCTTGAAGATAGCAAGACAACCCCAAAGTCTTGTCTTGATGCAGTGTTCAAGTTACTTGAGACTAGCAGTCAGACAAGCTCACGGAATTCGTTGTCTGCATCAGTTCGACTTCTTCAGTCCCAAGTTCTAGCAGAAAGGCATTCTACAACTCAACTTCGACTTGAAGTCCTATCTCTAAGAAAGATTGCGGAGAACACCAATGAGAACCTCATCGCTAAACAGCTACACCTGGAAGCTATGACCGACATGCTAGGCCAATCTCACAGCCTTGCTCAGTAGCTTGCGTAGCAGTTCCCCCGCAAGGCTAACCTTTCTTGAACTGTCTTGGAAGTGGTCTCGGCAGTATTATTTTGTTATGCTGCAATGGTTCCCAGTTTTTGTAATATGCTTCTTCGTTGCGCTTTATGATCACTGGTGGCGAACTTTGATGCCCAGTGGATGTAATATACCTTAAATCCTTTATTGTGTAGTGTAGGTTTATTCTTAGTTACTATGCCGTAATTTCTTTATTGTATAGAGTAGATTTGTTCTTAATTCCTACTAGTTATGTAGCAGCCCGAAATGAACCCCGACCCATGATTGTGCGAATCAAATCATGTGCTTTTAACAGGGCAAAATTTTCTGGGTCCTTGTTTGGCCCAATCAGATATCGGCTGCGAGCAGGCCGGATGCAAACCGGGCCGTAGTTAGGCCCAACTATATGACGGGCTTTTAACAGGCCGAAATTAATATAGGGCCGAAATGTTAAACGGGCCCTTAACATACCAAAACTAAGTGGGCTTTAGCAAGTGGGCCCAAAAGCATAGTGTCCAGTTGACGGGCCGAATCTGATATGCGCCATAATTGAGCCCAAAGCCTCTTAAAGGGCCGGACCTGATCTGGACCATAATTTGGCCTAGAACGTGGTAGTCTTTTAACTGGCCGGATCTCATATGGGCCACTATTAGGCCCGAAGCGTGGCAGGCCATTAATGGACCGGATCAAATATGGGCCGGCATTTGGCCCAAAACATGGCAGCCAGTTAATGGGCCAGCTTACTAGGGTCCTCAAAATCTTGTGGGCCTACAGCTAGGCCAGCCCATTAATGTCGGCGAAATCTCGTGGGCCTTTAGCTGGGCCGGCCCATTATGACCCACAAGAATCTTGTGGGCCTTTACCTGGGCTGGCCCATTATGGCACAAAAAAATATTGTGGGCCTTAACCTGGGCCGGCCCATTATGGCCCGCAAAATCTTGTGGGCCTTTAGCTAGGCCAGCCCATTATGGTCCACAAAATTTCGTGGGCCTTTAGCTGGGCCGGCCCATTATGGTCCGCAAAATCTTGTGGGCCTCTAGTTGGGCCGGCCCATTTAAACTTGTTGGGCCGTGCCACGTGTCGACGTATCATAGGCGCCTTCTGTCCATTGACTAGATGACATCTGTCCCGACGATGAGCCGACATGTGTTTCCTTTAGCCAATGATGATTTTACACGTGGAAAATCCCCATTGGTCGGGGCTGTTAACGGGTTATCGGATCCAAAACCCGACCCGATAGCTTAACGGCGTTCCCTTACAATGGATGCCACGTGTCGGTCACCCTTGACGAAAGCACTTCTGTGACACGTGATTTATCGTCATGGAAGTGGACACTTCCGTGATGATAATTTTGGTGATGTCATGGAACACTTCTACGACAGCACAGGTATGACTATCTTGATTTTGTCATAAATTTGTCATGGATGTACATGCATGACAAAAAAAGCGACCTACTGCGACAAACACGTATCATCACGGAAGTGTATTTTTTTGTAGTGCGTGCATGCTACCGGAATCACAAACTTTAACACAAGTATTTCTCAAATTCACAACTACTCACTAGCATGACTCTAATATTACCATCCCCATATCTCAAAACAATGATCAAGTATCAAACTTCTCATAATATTCAATGCACTTTATATGAAAGTTTTTATTATATCCCTCTTGGATGCCCAACATATTAGGACTAAATTCATAACCAAAGCAAATTACCATGCTGTTTAGCACTCTCAAAATAATATAAGTGACTCATGAGAGTTCATCTATTTCTATAAAATAAAACCACGACTGTGCTCTAAAAAGATATAAGTGAAGCACTAGAGCAACAACAAACTACTCCGAAAGATATAAGTGAGGATCAATGAGCAGTCGAATAATTATGCAACTATATGAAGACTCTCTAACATTTAATAATTTCAGATCTTGATATTTTATTCAAACATCAAGTAAAACAAAAGAAAATAAAATGACGCTCCATGCAAAACACATATCATGTGGTGAATAAAAATATAGCTCCACGCAAAGTTACCGATGAACGAAGACGAAAGAGGGGATGCCTTCCGGGGCATCCCCAAGCTTAGGCTTTTTGGTTTCCTTGTAGTTTACCTTGGGGTGCCATGGGAATCCCCAATCTTAGGCTCTTGCCACTCCTTATTCTATAGTCCATCGAATCTTTACCCAAAACTTGAAAACTTCACAACACAAAACTTAACAGAAAACTCGTAAGCTCTGTTAGTATAAGAAAATAAATCACCACTTAGGTACTGTTGTGAACTCATTCTAAATTCATATTTGTGTAATATCTACTGTATTCCAACTTCTGTATGGTTCATACCCTCCAATACTACTCATAGATTCATCAAAATAAGCAAACAACACATAGAAAACAGAATCTGTCAAAAAAGAACAGGCTGTAGTAATCTGTAGGTTCCGAATACTTCTGTAACTCCAAAAATCCTGAGAATTAGGAAGTCCTAGGAAATTTTTCTATTGATCTACTGAAAGTGGAATTGGTATTTTATCGCTCTCTGGTATGAAAATTATTCTCGTGAGCGCATACTTTCTGTTTTTTACAGCAAGATCAAATAACAATCACCCAAGAAGATCCTAAAGGCTTTACTTGGCACAAACACTAATTAAAACATAAAAAACACAATCATAACAGAGGATAGATGATTTATTTATTACTAAACAAGAACAAAAATCAAGGAACATAAATAAAATTGGGTTGCCTCCCAACAAGCACTATCGTTTTAACGCCCCTAGCTAGGCATGATGATTTCAATGATGCTCACATAAAAGTTAAGAATTAGAACATAAAGAGAGCATCATGAAGAATATTACTAGCACATTTAAGTCTAACCCAATTCCTATGCATAGGGATTTTGTGAGAAAACAACTTGTGGGAACAAGAATCAACTTGCATAGGAAGGTAAAACAAGCATAACTTCAAAACTTTAAGCACATAGAGAGCACACTTGATATTATTGTAAGTCCTACAAGCATATATTCCTCCCTCATAATAATTTTCAGTAGCATCATGAATGAATTCAACAATATAACCATCACATAAAGAACTCTTTTCATGATCTACAAGCATAGAAATTTTATTACTCTCCACATAAGCAGAATTCTTCTTGTTCGGAATAGTGGGAGTATCATAAGAAACTCGAATACTATAAATTGTTTCCACATTAAAGGAGTAATGTTCAGAAAAAGAGTAATCATAATCATGACAAGGTTTATAAATATAATCATCACTACTTTTTATAGCATAAGTATCATCACAATAATCATCATAAGTAGCAACTTTGTTCTCATCATACGATTGAAACCTCTTCCAAGATAATGGAATCATTACTAAATAAAGTCATGACCTCCCCAAATCCACTTTCATAATTATCACAATAAGATTTAACATCCTCCAAAATAGTCGGATCATTACTTCCTAAAGTTGAAACTCTTCCAAACCCACTTTCATCAATATAATCATCATAAGTAGGAGGCATGCTATCATCATAACAAATTTGCATATCAAAACTTGGGAGGCTAAAAAATATCAACTTCATCAAACGTAGCATCCCCAAGCTTGGGATAGACATTAATTGCAGCAGATATATTCTCAAATATGTCATTCTCATCAAACATAGCATCCCCAAGCTTGGGCCTTTTCATATTATAAGCATAATCACTCTCATCATTAATAGTATGGATACCTTTCTACCTTTGCTTCTCCGTCTTCTCTTTTTCTTCTTCACATCATGTGTGGGTTTAACCCTCTTTTTTGAGCTCCTTATTAATGAGATTGGTTGAATAGAAGGATCCTCCTCATTACCTGATTCATCATAAGAAATAATAGGAGGATATTGGGAAGCCTCTTCCCATTCATTAGTATTCTCTTCATCCTCTATTTGTTTTCTTTTCTTCATTTACTTGGAAATATAAGGATTTTCAATGCAATTCACCGCACAATACGTATAAATTTCCTCTAGATCAAAATTAAGAACTCTATCAAGGGAAAATTCTAAAATAACCTTAGATATAAATTTCATTTCTTCATAACCCAAGAGCAAACTAAGTTCATTATGATGTGCAAGGGAAATCAAGTCATCACAATTTTTGGACACGATACGATCATGAAACAATTTGCATTGGGTACTAAAATGATCACGTTCATTGCAAAGTTCACAAGTACAACTAAGAAAGTTTAAATTTTCAGCACAAATATCTAGCCTTTCTTGCAACCATTTAGTTTCCAAATACTTATGCCTCTTGCAAAATCTATTTTCCCTAATTGGTGTGTACTTGCAGGCTCTATATATTCCACAAAAGTTGACATGCTTATAAGAGACATTTTCATCATGACTAGTGCAATCATCATTAGTACTATGGATATTCAAGGAGTTCATACTAACAACATTGCATCATGCTCATTATTAAAAGATTTAGTGCCAAACATTTTATAGACTTCTTCTTCTAGCATTTGAGCACAAATTTCCTTTCCATCATTCTCACGGAAGATATTAAAAAGATGAAGCGTGTAAGGCAAACTCAATTCCATTTTTTGTAGTTTTCTTTTATAAACTAAACTAGTGCTAAAACAAGAAACAAAAAGATTTGATTGCAAGATCTAAAGATATACCTTCAAGCGCTAACCTCCCCGGCAACGGCGACAGAAAAGATCTTGATGTCTACTACACAACCTTCTTCTGGTAGACGTTGTTGGGCCTCCAAGTGCAGAGGTTTGTAGGACAGTAGCAAATTTCCCTCAAGTGGATGACCTAAGGTTTATCAATCTGTGGGAGGCGTAGGATGAAGATGGTCTCTCTCAAACAACCCTGCAACCAAATAACAAAGAGTCTCTTGTGTCCCCAACACACCTAATACAATGGTAAATTGTATAGGTGCACTAGTTCGGCAAAGAGATGGTGATACAAGTGCAATATGGATGGTAGATATAGGTTTTTGTAATCTGAAAATATAAAAACAGCAAGGTAACTAATGATAAAAGTGAGCACAAACGGTATTGCAATGTGTTAAAACAAGGCCTAGGGTTCATACTTTCACTAGTGCAAGTTCTCTCAACAATAATAACATAATTGGATCATATAACTATCCCTCAACATGCAACAAAGAGTCACTCCAAAGTAACTAATAGCAGAGAACAAACGAAGAGATTATGGTAGGGTACGAAACCACCTCAAAGTTATCCTTTCTGATCGATCTATTCAAGAGTCCGTAGTAAAATAACATGAAGCTATTCTTTCCGTTCAATCTATCATAGAGTTTGTACTAGAATAACACATTAAGACACCAATCAAGCAAAACCCTAATGTCACCTAGATACTCCAATGTCACCTCAAGTATCCGTGGGTATGATTATATGATATGCATCACACAATCTCAGATTCATCTATTCAACCAACACAAAGAACTTCAAAGAGTGCCCCAAAGTTTCTACCGGAGAGTCAAGACGAAAACGTGTGCCAACCCCTATGCATAAGTTCACGAGGTCACGGAACTCGCAAGTTGATCACCAAAACATACATCAAGTGGATCACATGATATCCCATTGTCACCACAGATAAGCACATGCGAGACATACATCAAGTGTTCTCAAATCCTTAAAGACTCAATCTGATCAGATAACTTCAAAGGGAAAACTCAATTCATCACAAGAGAGCAGAGGGGGAGAAACTGATAACCCACAAGTATAGGGGATCACAACAGTTTTCGATAAGTAAGAGCGTCGAACCCAACGAGGAGCTAAAGGCAGAACAAATGCTCCCTCAAGTTCTATCGACCACCAATACAACTCTACGCACGCTTGATGTTCGCTTTACCTAGAACAAGTATGAAACTAGAAGTACTTTGTAGGTGTTGTTGGATAGATTTGCAAGATAATAAAGAGCAATTAAATAAAAAGTAGGGGCTGTTGTAAGTAAATAAGCAATAAAGTAAATATAGCAAGTGTGGAAAAGTGGTGGTAGGAGTAGTGGAATTGCCCCTAAGCCATTGACTACTTTACTAGACCGATAGCAAGTTTTATGTGGGAGAGGCCACTGCTAGCATGTTATCCCTAACTTGGAATTCTCTGCACTTATGATTGGAACTATTAGCAAGCATCCGCAACTACTAACGTTGATTAAGGTAAAACCCAACCATAGCATTAAGATACATTGGTCCCCCTTCAATCCCGTATGCATCAATTTCTATGGTAGGTTGAAGTTACTGTCACTCTTGCCCTCCAATACATAGTCCTATCAACATACAACTAACCCTATGGTGTGATCCACGCGCGCACTCATATGATGGTCACCAAAGGACAACAACATAACGACAAGCAAATTAAATCAATCAAAGCAATTCATTAACCACCAATAGGACAAAGAAAATCTACTCAGACATCATAGGATGGCAACACATCATTGGATAATAATATGAAGCATAAAGCACCATGTTGAAGTAGAGGGTACAGCGGGTTGCGGGAGATTGGACCGCTGTAGATAGAGGGGGGAAGGTGATGGAGATGTTGGTGAAGATGGCGGAGGTGTTGGTGTAGATCGCGGTGATGATGATGATGGCCACGGCAGCGTTCCGTCACCACCGGAAGAGAAGGGGGGAGGGGCCCCTTCGTCTTCTTCTTCCTTGACCTCCTCCCTAGATGGGAGAAGGGTTTCCCCTCTGGTCCTTGGCCTCCATTGCATGGGAGGGGTGAGAGCCCCTCCAAGATTGAATCTATCTCTCTGTCTCTCTCTATTTCTGTGTTCTGTTCTGCGATTGGACCCCTTTCACCGTTTCGTATATATATGGAGATCCGTAACTCCGATTGGACCGAAAACTTCGCCGTGATTTTTTTAACCAAAAATTAGCTTTCTTGCGACCGAAGAAGGGCATCAACCGCCTTACGAGTGGCCACATGAGGGTCAGGGGCGTGCCCAGGGGGGCAGGCGCCCCCCTGTCTCATGGCCACCTCGGGCACCGTCTCACGCAGATTTTTCTTCTGGAATTCTCCAAATATTCCAAAAATATTCTCCATCCATTTTTATCTCGTTTGGATTCCGTTTATATGGATATTCTGCGAAACATAAAACATGCAACAAACAGGAACTGGCACTGGGCACTAGATCAATATGTTAGTCCCAAAAAAATATAAAAAGTTGCCAAAAGTATATGAAAGTTGTAGAATAATGGCATGGAACAATCAAAAATTATACATACGATGGAGACGTATCAGCATCCCCAAGATTAATTCCTGCTCGTCCTCGAGTAGGTAAATGATAAAAAGGATAATTTTTTATGTGGAATGCTACTTAGCATAATCTTGATCATGTAATCTAATCATGGCATGAATATTAAGACACGAGTGATTCAAAGCAATAGTCTATCATTTGACATCAAGATGATAATACTTCAAGAATACTAATAAAGCAATCATGTATTTTCAAAATAACATGGCCAAAGAAAGTTATCCCTACAAAATCATATAGTCTGGCTATGCTCCATCTTCACCACACAAAATATTCAAATCATGCACGACCCCGATGACAAGCCAAGCAATTGTTTCATACTTTTGATGTTCTCGAACCTTTTCAACTTTCACACAATACATGAGCGTGAGCCATGGATATAGCACTATAGGTGGAATAGAATGGTGGTTGTGGAGGAGACAAAAAGGAGAAGATAGTCTCACATCAACTAGGTGTATCAACAGGCTATGGAGATGCCCATCAATAGATATCAATGTGAGTGAGTAGGGATTGCCATGCAACGGATGCACTAAGAGCTATAAGTGTATGAAAGCTCAGACTGAAAACTAAGTGGGTGTGCATCCAACTTGCTTGCTCATGAAGATCTCGGGCATTTGAGGAAGCCCATCATCAGAATATACAAGCCAAGTTCTATAATGAAAATTCCCACTAGTATATGAAAGTGATAACTCAAGAGACTCTCTATATGAAGAACATGGTGCTACTTTGAAGCACAAGTGTGGTAAAAGGATAGTAACATTGCCCGTTCTCTCTTTTTCTCTCATTTTTTTGTTTTCTTTTTTTCTCTTTTTTGGGCCTTCTCTTTTTTTGGCCTTTCTCTTTTTTTTCGTCCAGAGTCTCATCCCGACTTGTGGGGGAATCATAGTCTCCATCATCCTTTCCTCACCGGGGCAATGCTCTAATAATGATGATCATCACACTTTTATTTACTTACAACTTGATATTACAACTCAATACTAGAACAAAGATATGACTCTATATGAATGCCTCCGGCGGTGTACCGGGATGTGCAATGATCTAGCATAGCAATGACATCAAAAAACGGACAAGCCATAAAAATATCATGCTAGCTATCTTACGATCATGCAAAGCAATATGACAATGAATGATCAAGTCATGTATATGATGATGATGGAAGTTGCATGGCAATATATCTCAGAATGGCTATGGAAATGCCATGATAGGTAGGTATGGTGGCTGTTTTGGGGAAGGTATATGGTGGGTTTATGGTACCAGCGAAAGTTGCGCGATACTAGAGAGGCTAGCAATGATGGAAGGGTGAGAGTGCGTATAATCCATGGACTCAACATTAGTCATAAAGAACTCACATACTTATTGCAAAAGTTTATTAGCCCTCGAAGAAAAGTACTACTACGCATGCCCCTAGGGGGATAGATTGGTAGGAAAAGACCATCGCTCGTCCCCGACCGCCACTCATAAGGAAGACAATCAATAAATACCTCATGCTCCGACTTCGTTACATAACGGTTCACCATACGTGCATGCTACGGGAATCACAAACCTCAACACAAGTATTTCTACTAATCCACAACTACCCACTAGCATGACTCTAATATCACCATCTTTATATTACAAAACTATTGCAAGGAATCAAACATATCATATTCAGTGATCTACAAGTTTTATGTAGATTTTATGACTAATTATGTGAATGACCAGTTCCTGTCATCTCTCTAAATATATATAAGTGAAGCAAGAGAGTTTAATTCTTTCTACAAAAGATATGCCCACGTTCTAACAAATATAAGTGAAGCAAAAGAGCATTCTACAAATGGCAGTTTTCTATGTAAAGAGAAAGAGGCAATCCGAACTTCAAATGATATAAGTGAAGCACATGAAGCATTCTATAAAGCCATACTCAAAAGATATAAGTGAAGTGCAAAGAGCATTCCATAAATAAACCAAGGACTACCTCATACCAGAATGGTGCATAAAAGAAAAATGAAAACTAAATGCAAAAGACGCTCCAAGATTGCACATATCGCATGAACGAAACGAATTCGAAAACATACCGATACTTGTTGAAGAAAGAGGGGATGCCTTCCGGGGCATCCCCAAGCTTAGATGCTTGAGTATCCTTGACTATTTACTTGGGGTGCCTCGGGCATCCCCAAGTTTGAGCTCTTGCCTCTCTTCCTTCTTCTCACATCGAGACCTTCTCGATCATCGAACACTTCATCCACACAAAACTTCAACAGAAAACTCGGTAAGACCCGTTAGTATAATAAAGCAAATCACTACTCTAAGTACTGTTGCAAACAAATTCATATTTTTTTTGCATTGTGTCTACTGTAATATAACTTTTTCATGGCTTAATCCACTGACACGAATCGATAGTTTCATCAAAACAATCAAACTATACATCAAAAACAGAATCTGTCTAAAACAGAACAGTCTGTAATAATCTGAACATTCACCATACTCTGTTACTTGAACAATTCTACCAAAATTAGGAAAAATAAAAAAATTGTATAGAAATAGAGTGCAAAAATAATCGTAACCATTTGATGTTCCAGCTAAAAAAGTAAAATCGCGCACTACAGCCGAAGTTTCTGTCCTGTACCGTACAGACCATCAAGCAAATGTAAACGTCCTAAAGGCAAACCTTGGCACATTATTTTTATAATACAGTGGAATTGTACAAGGGGAAAATTATTTTTGTTGAAACGTTTCTGTAATCAAGATTCACAAAGTTGCCGTGAGCATGAAAAAAGTTCAAGGAGCTCTCCCACTTCAACAATGCTTGTCTTTCTCACTTTCACTTTCCTTTTTGAAAACGTTTTTGGTTCCCCTCTTTATTTTTGTTGTTTTAAACTATATGAAAGCACTCAATAGAAATAAATGACTCTCTAAAACTTACGGTTTGTCTCCCTGGCAGCGCTTTCTTTAAAGCCATTAAGCTAGGCATATAGTGCTCAAGTAGTGAATCCACCAGGATCCCAAGGTATATCAAAGCCAATTTTAATTAATAATGATTTATAATTTAGTAGTGAGCACAAAGTAACATATATCATGCAACAACGAAGTCTAACTCTCTTCCTATGCATCGGCATGTCATAAAAGAACAATTCATGCACACATAGTAAAGGCCAATGCATAGTATAAACAGTTTCTTGCAACTTTATCGTATTGGAAACATAGAGAGGTGGAGATATAGTTACTCTCTCATAATAATTGCAAGTACGAGCAGCAAGCACATGCATATTATATTCATCACAATCATCATGTGCAACGGTAAAAGGCAACCCATCAATATAATCCTTAATAAGGGAAAACTTCTCCGATATAGTGTAGTCGGGAGAATTCAAAAAGATAATAGGACTATCATGTGTGGGTACAATAGCAACAATTTCATGTTTAACATAAGGAACTATAGCAAGTTCATCTCCATAAGCATAATTCATATTGGCATCTTGGCCACAAGCATAGCAAGCATCATCCAAAAGGGTTATTTCAAGAGAATCAACGGGATCATAACAATCATCATAGCAATCATCCTTCTGTAAGCACGAAGGGAAATTAAACAATGTATGAGTTGAAGAGTTACTCTCATTAGAAGGTGGGCACGGGTAGCTAATCTGCTCTTCCTCCTTTTGTTCTTCGTTCTCCTCCTCATCTTTTTCATCCAATGAGCTCACAGTTTCATCAATTTCTTCTTCCATAGACTCCTGCAAAATATTAGTCTCTTCATGGACAGCGGGGAAGTCCTCAATATATGGTTCAACATAGGCATTAGAAGCATAATTATCATAGCAATATTTAAGTATGACAAAATTTTCAGATTTGTGAAGAGTAGCATCATACGTTTCAATCAAAGAAGCAATTTCATAAGCACCCTTAAAAGCAACAAATTCTTCAATTTGTTGAACATCATAGTAACTATAAACACCCTTAGCATACGAAGATACGATTCCATTATCACTAAACTCACATTGATAGGGAAGGTGTTTCTTAGGGTTTTTCAGAACAACAAGTAATATCGTATATTTCGAATAAATTCCAAGCATAGCATTGCAAACAATGAATTTGACCAAGTAAAATTTTCGCTATTTCAGATATTCGGTGTCGCACATAACAAGCATGCTCGTCTAAGGATTTGCCCTCAACTAAGCTAGTTGGGGTTTCAGCACCAGCACATAGGGATCGAAGATGATCCAAGTAATAAGCTTCAGGAGTGTGACCGATTTTGAGTGGTTCTTCAACCATTGGTTCAGTAGGTACAACTAATTTTTTTGGTATTTTGCGTTTTCTACCCATAACTAAAGATAGAAAACAACTAAGAATAGCAAATAAAAATTATTTAGTGATAAAGCAAACAAGCACACACGAGAATATTCACCCCACGCTATTGCTCCCCGGCAACGGCGCCAGAAAAAGGTCTTGATAACCCACAAGTATAGGGGATCGCAACAGTTTTCCATAAGTAAGAGTGTCGAACCCGACGAGGAGCTAAAGGCAGAACAAATATTCCCTCAAGTTCTATCGACCACCGATACAACTCTACGCACGCTTGATGTTCGCTTTACCTAGAACAAGTATGAAACTAGAAGTACTTTGTAGGTGTTGTTGGATATATTTGCAAGATAATAAAGAGCAAGTAAGTAAAAAGTAGGGGCTGTTGTAAGTAAAGAAGCAATAAAGTAAATAGAGCGAGTCTGGTAAAGTGGTGGTAGGAGTTGTGGAATTGCCCCTAAGCAATTGACTACTTTGCTAGACCGATAGCATGTTTTATGTGGGAGAGGCCACTGCTAGCATGTTATCCCTGACTTAGAATTCTATGCACTTATGATTGGAACTATTAGAAAGCATCCACAACTACTAACATTCATTAAGGTAAAACCCAACCATAGCATTAAGATATATTGGTCCCCCTTCAATCCCGTATGCATCAATTTCTATGCTAGGTTGAAGTTTCTGTCACTCTTTCCCTCCAATACATAGTCCTATCAACATACAACTAACCCTATGGTGTGATCCACACGCGCACTCATATGATGGGCACCAAAGGACAGCAACATAACCACAAGCAATTCATCAAACACCAATAGGACAACGAAAATCTACTCAGACATCATAGGATGGCAACACATCATTGGATAATAATATGAAGCATAAAGCACCATGTTCAAGTAGAGGGTACAGCGGGTTGCGGGAGACTGGACCACTGTAGATAGAGGGGGGAAGGTGATGGAGATGTTGGTGAATATGGCGGAGGTGTTGGTGTAGATCGCGGTGATGATGATGATGGCCACGGCAGCGTTCCGGCGCCACCAGAAGAGAAGGGGAGAGGGGGGCCCTTCGTCTTGTTCTTCCTTGACCTCCTCCCTAGATGGGAGAAGGGTTTCCCCTCTGGTCCTTGGCCTCCATGGCATGGGAGGAGCGAGAGCCCCTCCGAGATTGGATCTGTCTCTCTGTCTCTCTTTGTTTTTGCATTCTGTTCTGCTGCCCTTTCACCGTTCCGTATATATATGGAGATCCGTAACTCCCATTGGATCGAAACCTTCGCCGTGATTATTTTACAAAAAATTAGCTTTCTTGCGGCCGAAGAAGGGCGTCAATAGCATTACGGGTGGCCCACGAGGATCAAGGGCGCACCTAGGGGGCAGGCGCGCCCCCTGCCTCGTGGCCACCTCGGGCACCGTCTCGCGTGGATTTTTCTTCCGAAATTCTCCAAATATTCCAAAAATATTCTCCGTCCATTTTTATGCCGTTTGGATTCCGGATGATATGGATATTCTGCAAAACATAAAACATGCAACAAACAGGAACTGGCACTGGGCAATGGATCAATATATTAGTCCCAAAAAATAATACAAAAAGTTGCCAAAAGTATATGAAAGTTGTAGAATATTGGCATGGAACAATCAAAAATTATAGATACGACGGAGACGTATCAGAAACATCATAAGATCTAACTATAATAGCAAAGCTCGCGATACATCAAGATCGTACCACCTCAAGAACACGAGAGAGAGAGAGAGAGAGAGAGAGAGATCAAACACATAGCTACTGGTACATACCCTCAGCCCCGATGGTGGACTGCTCCCTCCTCGTCATGGAGAGCGCCGGGATGATGAAGATGGCCACCGGAGAGGGATTCCCCCCTCCGGCAGGGTGCCGGAACGGGTCTAGATTGGTTTTCGATGGCTACGGAGGCTTCTGGCGGGGTATATGGACATATATAGGAGGAAGAAGTACGTTGGTGGAGCAACGAAGGGCCCACGAGGGTGGAGGGCGTGCCCAGGGGGTGGGCGCGCCCCCTGCCTCATGGCCGCCTCGCTGATTGCCTGGCGTATACTCCAAGTCTCCTGGATTGCTTCCGTTCCAAAAATAACTCTCCCGAAGGTTTCATTCCGTTTGGACTCCGTTTGATATTCCTTTTCTGCGAAACACTGAAACAAGAGAAAAAACAGAAACTGGCACTGGACTCTAGGTTAATAGGTTAGTCCCAAAAATAATATAAAAGTGTTTAATAAAGCCCATAAACATCGAAAATAGATAATATAATAGCATGGAACAATAAAAAATTATAGATACATTGGAGACGTATCACACTTTCATTGTCACATAGAAGAGGCACTTTGTCACAAGTGACACCGTAATCCTTCAAACTTTGCCTCATCCATAGCAGTTGTGCACAACAACTCACGACGGCTACATACTCGGCCTTGGGGGAAGATAGAGACACACAATTTTTCTTCTTTCATGACCAACTCATCAAAGAGCGACCAAGGAATTGGCAGCCCCCGGAAGTTGACTTCCTCTCCATAGAATGTCTCACCCAATCCAAGTACGAATAGCCCATGAGATCAAAGTTTGCTCCTTTGGGGTACCATAAGCCAGAGTTTGGGGTATTTTCCAAATATCGAAAGATGTGCTTGAGAACCACATAGTGGCTTTCCTTAGACGCAGCTTGAAACCGTGCACAAATTCCCACACTCAACATGATATCCAGTCTAGATGCACAAATGTAAAGCAAGGATCCAATAATGGAGCGATATACCTTTTGATCCACTACTTTACCATTGGGATCACTGTCAAGCTTGCATTTGGTGGGCATGGGGAACTTCACGGGCTTGACATCTTCTAGTTTGAACCTCTTGAGCATGTCTTGGGTATACTTGGCTTGGTTGATGAACGTTCCTTCTCTTCTTTGCTTGACTTCAAACCCAAGAAAGAACTTCAACTTGCCCATCATAGACATCTCAAACTTCTCGGTCATTAGTGCGGCAAACTCATCATTGAAAGATTTGTTAGGAGATCCAAAGATAATATCATCAACATATAGTTGGCATATGAACAAATCCCCTTTAACCCTCTTAGTAAAAAGAGTGGGATCAATTTTCCCAATTTAAAACCCATGACCTTGTAACAACTCAGTAAGGTGCTCATACCACGCACGTGGTGCTTGTTTAAGGCCATAGAGCGCCTTCTTGAGTTTGTATACATGAGTGCGGAGCTTTGGATCCTCGAATCCTGGAGATTGTTTGCCATATACCAACTCATTTAAAGGACCATTAAGGAAAGCAATTTTCACATCCATTTGTTGCAACTTAAAATCATGATGAGATGCAAATGCAAGCAACATGCGAATAGATTCAAGACGAGCAACGAGGGCAAAGGTTTCACCGTAGTCGATACCCTCGACTTGGGAGTAGCCTGTGCCACCAATCCTGCCTTAATTCGAACAACTACACTGTTCGCATCTTGCTTGTTCTTGAAGATCCATTTGGTTCCAATGACATTGTGTTCCTCCATTGACCTTGGCACTAATTTCCAAACTTGGTTGCACTCGAAGTTGTTGAGTTCTTCATGCATGGCTTCAAGACAATCCTCATCCTCGAGTGCCTTGTGTACTATTTGGGGTACAACACAGGAAACAAATGCGTGATGCTCACAAAAGTTTGACAATTTTTTACGAGTAGTTACCCCTTTTCTCAGGCTTCCAATCACATTCTCCATGACATGTCGTTGATGCTCGAGCTTGGAAGCTACTTTGGCGGCACGACGCTCCAAAAGTTCCTCGATGGGCATTTGAGGATCATCTTCATTATCTTGAGCACCATCTTGAGTTTGCTCTTGATCTTGAGAACCGTCTTGATCTTGCTCTTGATCGGGTTGAGGGCCTTCAGTTTGTTCTTCGGAAGCGTGTGGGTCTAGCGTAGGTGATGGCTCCACTTGAGTAGAGCATTGTCCTTCTCCTTCGGCCACAATGGGTTCCTCAATGGAGAGTATTTGACCAATCTACATTCTTCTTATGGCTTGGGGAGGAATTTCATCACCTACATCACAAAATACCACTTTGCTCCACTTGGGAGCCGTTATTTTCATCAAAATCCACATTACACCTCTCCTCAATGAGTCCGCTATACTTGTTGAGGATACGGTAAGCATGAGAGTTTGTAGCATAACCAATAAATATGCCCTCTTGAGATCTAGGTTCGAATTTAGACAAACGAACACCTTTCTTGAGAATGAAGCACTTACAACCGAACACCCAGAAGTACTTGTGATTGGGCTTGTTGCCGGTAAGTATCTCATACGGAGTCTTGTTCAAGCCTTTGCGGAGGTAGAGCCTATTGGATGCATGCCATGCAGTGTTGATGGCTTCGGCCCAAAAGTTATATGGAGATTTGAACTCCGCCATCATGGTCCTTGCCGCATCCATCAACGTCCGGTTCTTCATCTCCGCCAGACCATTTTGTTGAGGGGCATAGGGTGCGGCATATTGGTGCTTGATCCCCTCGTTACTAAGAAAGTCATCCAAGGTGTAGTTCTTGAACTCAGTGCCGCTGTCACTTCTAATCATCAAAATATTTGCTTCATGTTGATGTTGAGCTTCATTTGCAAAGTTGATGACGGTTTGTTGAGTCTCACGCTTCCTCTTGAATAAGTATACCCATGTATATCTTGAATAGTCATCCACAGTCATCAGGCAATACTTTCTTCCACCAAGACTATCAAAGGATGGAGGACCAAAGAGATCCATGTGAAGGAGATCCAAGGGCCTCTTCGAGTAGATGATATAGTCAAGGGTCGATGAGCCGTTTCATGAAGCTTCCCTTTGATACAGGCACTGCAAGCATGGTCTTTGGAAAAACTCACATTTGTTAGTCCACGGACCTGGTCCCCTTTGAGGAGATTTTAGAAAGATCTCATATTGAGATGGGCTAGTCAGTGATGCCAAAGCCAACCCACATCAACTTTAGCCATTAGGCAAGTCGCGTTCTTAGTGGGTCACTCTGACAAGTTCACCACAAAGAGACCGTTCTCGACATGCCCAACAAAAGCTACTTTAAGACTCTTGCTCCACAAAAGGGCCACAATATCAAGATCAAAGAATGTTGAAAACCCCACCAGTGCAAGTTGAGGAACGGACATTCTGAATAGATAAATCTTGAGAGATTCTCAATAGGACTCGACAAAGCGAATTTTATGCAAGGGACTCGACAAACATGACATTCTCAATAGATAAATCTTGAGAGATGACCACCTTACCAAGTCCAATGCCTTAAAAGTTGAAGCATCACCGAATTAGACATGGGTGGGCATAGATGGAATTGGATGCACATCCAACACCAAGTCCTTGCTCTTGGTCATATTATTTGTTGCTCCACTATCTAGCAACCATGATACCCCATCAGAAGCAAACTCCTCCAAGAGATCAATGATTGAATTTAGGTACCCATTTTTGAATGGGTTCTTTATGTTAGTAACAAGGGTCTTAGGAATCCAAATAGACCATTCAATGTACTCATAAGAACAACCAACAAATTTGGCATAAACATGCCCATCACTAGCATGGCACAAAACATAAGAGGGGTTAAAGTCGCTAGCTTTGTTGGTAGGGGCGGGTTTTCCCTTCTAGGCATTACCACCCACTTCCTTGTTCTTCTTCTTCTTCTCATGAGCACCCTCACCCGCCTTGACAAAGGTTTCCTTGAGTGGGAGAGGTTGCTTGGTCTTGTTCTTGTTCTTCTTTTTCTTTGACTTGGTTACAAACCCAAGTCCTTCCTTTCCTACAACTTTCTTTTGATTGCTCAAAAGGTCATGGAGGTTCTTCTCGCCTTGTATGCAAGTCACAAGGCCCTTCTCAAGTTGCTCTTTCAACTTAGCATTTTCCTCCACAAGATGCACATGCTCGCAGCAAGGGTTAGTAGCATGGGCATTATAAATTAGAACGAAAGGAGGACACGCGGAAATCTCCTTGGTTAGCTTCACTTCGAGTTGATCATGAGCCTCTTTGAGAGAAGCATGAACACCCTTCAAGACCTTATGAGCCTTGTCAAGTTTATCAAACTCTCTCTTGAGTCTATCATGGCCAATCCGAAGTGCAACTTTCTCGGATTTAAGCCCACTCCGCAAACATGTTGGCATCAATCACCAAAACCACTTAGGGAGAAATATGCCCTAACACTTTCCTAATCTTCTCCAACCACAACTCTTTCATGAGTCCGTAACAGAAATCCTGTGAGAATACGCCCGTAAGTCTAGCATCTCTCTATAGTATATACCTAAATAGTTTTTTTGCGGGTCCTAAATAGTTGATCCCCACTAATTTCAATTCTCTCAACATGTAACTATGTCACGGCCCATGTCACCATGCATGTAAAACCGTACTATGTGTGCTACTCATATTCAATGCCCACTAACTTCAATTCTGTCAACATGCACCTGGGCCACCTCACCATGCCACCATACAAGGGAAAATACCCATATCAACATGCACTATGCATGCTACTCATATCAAGAAATATTCTAAAACTACAAAATAATCAAATATAACAGAGTATATGTATTTTAGTTTAAATTCACATATTGTTAATCTAAATACAAATGTTTCATACAACCAATTCTCACTGAAATAATTGCAACTTTTGTGGAGCAACGCGCAGGTGTCATCTCTAGTTTATTATCTACTACCTCCATTCCATAATATAAGACACTTTTTGACATTACATTAGTGTTAAAAAAACAGTTACATTATGAGACGGAGGGAATACTTAGCTAGTGTTTTCACTGAAAAAAGATCGAAAGTCTCGTACACACACGAACCATTCACTGGTGGGTGTGTGTGTGTGTGAAAGCAATTGACATCTTTCCTTTGCTGAGTTAAATTAATTGTACTTGCAGTTCCTCCTTCTACCTCTCCTGTTAGGTTTCGAGGGAAAAAAAGCAGTTGACATTTCCATTAGGAACAATGGTTGGAGCACATTCGAGCGATCCTACATATATCAACCAACGTACACTCAACATTTTTGTAAAATCTCAAAATGATATGCCGGCTCAGTCTCTCGGAGGTGCTCATAGGGGTAGGGTGTGCGTGTGTGCGTTCATACGGGTGAGTGTATGCGCGTTTATATGAGCGCTTGCATCTGTACTGTGTTAAAAAAGCATTTGTTTCGCGGGTGTAAAAAGGTACTAAAAAGAATCACTTTAGTAGAATCAAAGCGACAGTCAAATAAACAGCAAATTATATGGCAGTGGCAAAGAGCACTTCGTGACCTCACTGGGACACGTGGCAGTATCCGGTATGAGCACCAATGACATGTCGCCACGCATTAGCTGCTCGAAGTATTGATATTCTCCGTGTGAACTAACGCGTTCCCACTCATTAATTACTTGTTTAACTTTTCTATTTAACATCCGTACAGACACAAGCGTTCATATATGCACGTATACACTTATTTATATGAACGTACACATGCACATACTATCCTTATGAGCATCTCCGAAAAACTGAGTCAACATATCATCTTGAGATTTTTACGAAATCACCGTAGACGCCTCGTCGTCGACGGGAACGTCACCTTCCACTGAATGCGCATCACCGGGAATTCTAAAATAAATACAGGAATAAATGCGAGCATCAGGATTTAAACCCTGATGAACTGGGGATACCACAGTCCCTTAAATTCTGGATGCCCATGAATAACCTCGCAGAGAAAAAAAACCCTGGCAGCCGCTCTTCAAGAGACCATAATAAATAACCGTTTATGCCCAAGTGCAGCGATTCGATGTCCAGACCTCATTTGCAACCGGCAAGACAAAAATTCACAAAAAACTCAAAAAAGTCTAATTTGTTTTTGCATCATACATAATTTATTGCATGGGGTCTGCTTCAATTTTTAAATCATTTGAACATCTTAGTAGCTCTTAGCAGAAAAGAAAATATTGATGCAAATAATCAAGGTCAATTTACATATATGTGCGTGTGGGTGCGTTACGTGCTAGTTTCGCTTTCGCATCACCCATTACATCTCTAATAAAATTTTGCTTGGAAACCTGGCAATTAGCGGCTCGTCGAGGCCCTGACACGTGCATTCAGATGTTTACGTAGCCCATGCATGGCTTCATCGACAAGTGCAGTTCACCTGATCATCAGCTAAGTGCCAACAATTATGCTGACTAGCAGGGGCGGAGCTGGGCCCCGGGCACCCAGGGCCCAGGCCTGGGGCGTGGAAATTTGAACAGCCTGTTATACATATATGTTTTTCTGCAGGCCCGGAGCGTGGAGAAGAAAAAGGCCCAAAACCTGATGGGTTGTCTCACTTGAAACGCTGAAAGGGACGCACGAGGCCACGATCGATCTAACCCGGAGACGTAAGTACGTAGCTGCATAAGCACAGGAAACGTTCCACACTAGCGGCCGCCCACGACCTATCTCACATCACGCACAATCGATCTCTAGAGTTCAGACTTCAGCGCCCGCACCGCCCTCCGCCGCCGAGGCGTCGTCCACCGGCCGCCTCCGCCCCTCCCACTCTCCTGCTCCCGGGCTCCTGGCCACCGCCCTCCTGTTCGTCGTTCGTCTGCGTGGAGCGCCATCCTCTCTGCTGGCTGCTTGATTGCTGCATCTTGGCAGTTTTTCTTGATGATTTCTTGGTTTTCCCTCCTGCTTTCTACTTGTAGTCATGTATCATGTTCTATAATGTCAATGTGAACTGAAATTTAATTGAAATAATGTATGTGTGTGTGTATCAATGTATCTATATAGTCATATACGTATGTAGGGTGTTGTTGAACTCAAACTGATGTAATTGCCAATTTCATTTCATATATGTAGAAAAGGAAGAAGAGTTTTTTCTCACCGATGTCTGCAACGGGGGTTTCTAAAATATCCTTTTAGATGGAGGGAATCGAGTTCAATCATATAGGTCACACAGAGGGCTTTTACCAACGAAATGGTAAGTTTTTAGATTTCCATCAATAATAATTGTTTCATTTGATGTTTATGCTTTCTCTTATGAAATTTTGCTTTTCATGTCTTGAAGGTGTTGCCTCTTCTTCCACGGTTGATGAGGTTATGTGAGGCGTTGATGAAGCAAACCATTGATTTGGTACTCTTTTTTATCACATACTGTTCTTTGTAGTTTTTTTCATGTTTTATCTATTTTGATGTATCATTAAGCATTGGGTTTAAATTTTAAAATTTTTATGCAACTGAGACATATTTTTTTGTGTGGGGTAAATTTGGTGGTAGCTAAAACCTTTATGGACGATAAGTTTTTTCCTTGCGGTGAAAACTTTTTTTTGGCCCGAGGCTTGCTCTAATCCTGACTCCGCCACTGCTGACTAGCTAGCTATATATATATATAGTGCCTCACAACGCGTGTCCTACCGATACATAAAGGGGAACATTCACTAGTAGAAAAAGGTCTTCTGTCCCGGTTGGTAAGGGCTTTTTATCCCGGTTTTTGAACCGGGACTAAAGGGTCGTTACTAATGCCCTCGCCCTTTAGTCCCGGTTCAAACAGAAATCGGGACAGATGGGCCTCCACGTGGTCGGTGCGCCAAGCCCAGGCAGGAGGGCCTTTGGTCCCGGTTGGTGGCACCAACCGGGACCAATAGGCATCCACGCGTCAACATTTCAGGGGCTGAGGTTTTTTTTTTTGCCTTTGGTCCCGGTTGGTGGCATCAATCGGGACCAATAGGCATCCACGCGTCAGCATTTCAGGTGCTGAGGTTTTTGTTTTTTTTAGGGGGGAGGGGGTTGGGGGTTTTGGGAGGTTAATTTAGGTGTTTCATATATTGTGTTAGCTAGCTAATTAATAGAGAGAAGTGTCCTCTTTTATGTCCGTGCTTGGTCGACGCTACGTACTATATACGTATAGAGAGGACTAGACACGCTAGCTAACTAGTAAGCAAACGAAGGAAACAGAAGATCGTCATGAACATATATGCATACAGAGAGAAGTGATATCGACCACCTCTCCTTTTTCGAGAAATTGGTCGAACAACAAGTTCTCGTATATCTATCTGACACTACCGGCTACATATACACAATAATTATCTCTTACAATATAATCTCTTAATTATTTACGATCACAGGATCCACATAGAATTCTCTGTTTTCAGCGATCACGTGGTCAAGGAAGAATGCCGCCAATTCCTCTTGAATTGCTCGCATACGAGCTGGTGCTAGGAGTTCATCTCGCATCCGAAAGATCTAATTTGAAGAAGGGGGTCATATATATATATATATATATATATATATATATATATATATATATATATATATATATATATATATATATATATATATATATATATATGAAACTCAACACAAATGATGGTAATAAAATAAAATTGTGAATATTATTGCTTACGCACTTCATATTGTTCGTCAGAGTACCCTCGTTCACAGGTCGTGTGGCGGATGGACTCGCAAATGTAGTATCCATAGTAATCATTCCCTTGTTCCCGCCACAACCACTTTACAAGAAATAGAGGTCAATCAAACTGATAAGTAAGCATGCCAAATGGTATTGATGAAACTAGCGATTGAATCACTAGGAGATGCGCGGAACATGTTACTATAGTACTTACTTTCGGGTGTCTAAATTGCAGCTTCTTCGGCAGTCCCGAAGCTTTTTTGGTGAATTTTCTCCAAACCCTGCCAGACAAAGAAAACAATTACTTGATATCAGGAAATGAACAAAGTTGCTGATATGGTGGATAATAATCGGTTTAACTTACTTCTCGAGCATTTGAGTCATGTCCGCATAGTCCTGGGGATCTTTTCGTCTCGAGTCTAAGACGGTTACTAGTCCCTGCTCAAGCTTAATCTCTAGGAGAATATAGTGGAACCTGTGCACGCATGCATAACTCATCAATTACATTACTATAACCTGGACTAATAAGGAAAACCGAATATGCACAAGACAATAACACTCACTTGAAGTTGTAAGGAAAGAGTATTATATCTTTGTTTTCACTTATTACCAACTATCGTAGCAAGTTGGCCTCGGTATCGTCAGCACGATATTTAACCTCAGTTGCATCTATGAGATTTGTGTTAATGAACCCAATATCACCGATTTGTCTTCTCTTCAATTCGACGATCTACAATCTGCATAATATAATGAGGATAATTATAAATACATGCAATGAAAGAGCTGACCTATATAGAGAGACTTAATGACAGAAGTAGCACTACTTACAGACAGTAGCAAGTGACCATTGCTTTATCGAGGGCCTTTTGATTGAAAAACTAGAAGAACTCCTCAAACGGAACATTCAACAGTTCAATTCCAACGAGGTCATGCTCCTCTCTAACTCTCAGCGTCAAAGTATTCCTTCCCCTAGACTCTCTGCAGGTTTTCATGTACCAATCATGGAATCTTCGCATAATCGTTGTTAGAGATCTTTCATCTTTGACGAGAGGCTTCCCATACTCGTATTTGTGTTCCTCCACCTCCAAGAACTCATAATGTACATCGTCGGGCAGGTAATCTCCTATAACCGGGCACCATCCTCGGATCATTAGTAGGCACCTTGAGCGGGAGGCACGATTGGTTCGCTTGTTCGCCGAGCTGGGGAATTTTTTCCCCAGCTCATCGTTCTTTTAACCTTTGATCACTGACAGTACTTCCCGACCGCTCCGCTTCGACAAATGACTTTTCAATAATGCGCTCATAGTTGCCTTTCGGCGGAGACTTTGCTGGTTTTTTCAGGGCAGCCAGAGTGCGCTTTGGTTTCACTGGATCTACCTTCTCCTCCGGAGGTGGATGTTTCTTTGCATTCACCCCTTCAAAGAAGTTCCTCACTTCTTCTCGCGCGATCTCGGCGTTCTCCTCTGGGGTCCTCTTGTATGGTAACTTCTCTGGAGTCTTCAGAGAAGGACCGAATCTGTATTTCCTCCCGCCTTTGGCTGTACTGCTAGACGCCTGCAGAGCAGACGAAGCGGTTGCGGCTGTCTTCTTTCCTTGCTTACAAGGACGAGGAGAAGGACTACGACGCGTCGGAGCAGCCGAAGCGGCGGCGGGTATCTTCCGCCCTTGCTGACAAGGCTGGCTGCTTGGGCGCGCCGGCGCAGGCGGAGAAGGAAGCAGAGTGCCGCCACACGCCGGAGAAGGAGGCCGAGTGCCCTGATCGTCACTCGCCGGAGGAGAAGGCGGTGGAGGAGGCGGAGTGCCCTGACTAGCCGGAGGAGGAGGAGGAGGCGGAGGCGTCCAATTCGGAAGGTTGATGAGCTCCTTCCGCCATAGGCATGGAGTCTTCAAAGCAGAACCCAGCCGAGTCTCCCCTTCACCGGTAGGGTGGTCAAGCTGGAGGTCCTCAAATCCCTCCGTTATTTCATCCACCATCACCCTAGCATATCCTTCTGGAATCGGCCGACAGTGGAAAGTTGCGCCGGGTTCAGTAGGAAAAACAGAGCCAACAGCCGCCTTGACCTTTAAATTCATCCATCGCGTCATAAGGTGGCAATTTTGAGACTCCGTGATAGCATCCACGGGATAGCTGGCAGGAGCCGTCAAGACATGCTCCGGCTGAAGTAGCTCGGTGGAAGCCACGCTGCTTCTCCGCTGAGATGGCGGGGTAGCTTCAGGGGAAGCTTCGGTAGTTCGTTTGCTGTGATTTGCCTCTCGTTCCTCTATCGCTTGCACCCTTACTTGCAGCGCCTGCAGTTGGGTCTGCTGCACTTTTTTCCTCCTCTCCTGGCATTTGTAACCGCCTGTGTCCAGAAAACCAGCCCTCCACGGAATGGATTCTGGCGTGCCTCGTGTCCGTCCAGGGTGCTCAGGATTCCCGAGGGCCATTGTGAGCTCGTCGTTCTCTCTGTCTGGAACGAACGTCCCTTACTGCGCTGCATCGATATAGTGCTTTAGCTTCTTGACTAGTATGCTCATTTGCTCATCCGTCCAAACGCATTTCCCTGATACAGGGTCCACGGTTCCGCCAGCCCCGAAGAACCAAGTCCGGCAACGGTCTAGCCAGTTCATTGTCTCTGGTTCGATCCCTTTATGAAGCAGATCATTCTCAGCCTTGGCCCACTTAGGCCGGGCTTTGAGGTAGCCACCTGACCCCGTGCGATGGTGAAGCTTCTTCTTTGCAGCATTTTTCTTGTTTGTCGCCGACATCTTCTTACTCTTTTTCGATGTCTTGTATGCCACAAATGCGGGCCAGTGATCTCTGATCTTCTCATATCTGCCGATGAATTATGGTGTCTCTTCGTTGTCGACAAACGTTTTCAGCTCATTCTTCCACCTCCTGAATAGCTCTGCCATCTTCTTAAGAGCATGAGACTTGATTAATTGCTCTTTAACTGGCTTCTCCGGATCCTCCTCTGGCGGTAGGGTGAAATTTGCCTTCAGCTCAGTCCAAAGATCATCTTTCTGCATATCATTGACATAAGACACCTCAGGGTCTTCGTTCTTAGGCTTATACCATTGCTAGATGCTGATCGGGATCTTGTCCCTAACAAGAACCCCGCACTGAGCAGAAAATGCATCCTTTGTCCGGATGGGTTCAATCGGCATGCCATCGCGCGCGATTTCTGTGATCTCAAACCTTTCATCCGAGCGCAACTTTTTCTTCGGGCCTCCTCTCTTTACCGAAGTTGTGCTCGATCCGGAGGGCTGGAAAAAGAAGAATTAGACGAGAGTTAATTAATATGTGTACATACCAAAACAATGAATGCATCAATTAGCTAGTCATCACATGCTTAACTAATATATTTACCTGGCCGGACTCTGTTCGGTCACCGGAGCCGTCATCACTGGCTCCTTCTTGCACCAGCATTGGGTCACCGCAGCCATCATAATCATGTGTTTCCTCCTCCTTTCTTCGATCACTGTAGCCTTCTTCTTCTTCACCCTGTTCTGCTTCCAGACCATCATTGTCGTTAAGATACGACATGACATCACCTCCGGCTAAGATTATGTCCCCCAACACCTGTTCTTGTTCCTCGTCTCATCCTAACTCCATTGTTTCTGCAAATATTACAACATGGCAATTATTACACAAACATGATAGCATGTGGATATATTAGTGGCAAACGTAGACCTAGCTTATTCTGGGTTTGGGGTGGCCTCGACAACGCTCAAGGGTAGGGGCGCGGAGCGAGGGGGTAGGATACCGACATCGTTTTTTTCTAGGGTTTGGGTGTCCTCGAGAGTTTTGGTCGAGCGAGAGGGCCGGAGGGTGCTCCTGTGGTATAAGTTATCGGGGAGGGGGTAGGTCGAACCCCCCCCCCTCGTGTTGAAGTTATCGGGACACGGAGTATATCGACAACGACATATCTGATAAAAAATAAGAAGACGAAGAAGAAAATAAAAAAGGAGAAGAAGATATTAATAGAGGAGAAGATCGAGGAAAAAAAAGAAGAAAAAAAAGGAGAAGAAGAAAGGAATAGAGGAGAAGAAGAGAAAATAGAATTTTCTTCTTCTCCTCTTCTTTTTCTTCTTTCTTCTTCTTCTTATTTATTTCTCCTCTTCTTCCTCTCCTCTTCTTCTCCTTTCTTCCTCTTCTTATTTTCCTTTTTCCTCTCATTTTTTTCTTCTTCTTCCTTTCCTAGCTAGATATATAAAACTTTTCTAAAAACGTAACTTTTGCATACATACATGGGAAAATAATATTATCGGGGAGGGGGTAGGTCGAACCCACCCCCCCTCGTGTTGAAGTTATCGGGATCATCATTTCTCATATATATATATATATATATATCCATCTATAGCCACATACATATATAAATGGAAAAAATGCTATGAACAAAAATACATATATATCAATGCACACATCCATGGATCATCATTGCTCATATATCCATAGTCATATATAAAAACTTTCTGTATATGAACAAAAAACTTTCTATGAACAAAAAAACATTTTTGACATATTTAGCACATTCTAAATTTTCCTAACTCTTTTACAACCACAAAAATTACTCCAACTTCATGACAGTACCCACACTCCATTTCACCAAAAACCTTCTTATCCATAGTTCAAAATTTTCAAATTTCATTCAAATGAAATTTTAACCAGATTCAAATTCCTTGCTGAAAACCTATTCTAAACCAATCCAAAAATTCTGAAATTTTGCCATCACCTTTGTCTTGCATCAGTACCTCACCACAAAAAATATCCTAAATTCTAAAAATGCCCAAAGCCATCTAGCATTTGATCAAACACCCTCTATATATATGCAGTGTTCATATCTGGAAAAAAATTTAGAAATTTCAGAGCATGGAGCAGGGGCATGTTGCTGCTGCTGCTCCACTCCTTCTCCTCTCCTCTCCTTCTCCTCTCCTTCTGCTCTTCAATGCGTCGGGGCCGGTGGTGACCATGGAGCAGGCAGAGAGCAAGGACGCTCGGGCGCAAGAGCGGAGCTCGATCAGGACCATGGGAAAGGGGGGGGGCTCACTTCGAGGGGGCGCCGATGGCAGGAGTTCAGCGACGAGGACGGCGGGCTCGGGGCGGCACGCGGTGACGAGGACGGCATGGGGTGACAGGGACGAGGAGGGTGGGCTCGGGGAGGCACGCGGCGACGGGGACGATGAGGACGGTGAGCTCGGGGATGTCGACGACGAGGACGACGCGGGCTCGGGGAGGCGACGGCGTTGGCGGCGGCGGTGTAGACAGCGAGGTGGAGCAACCTGGCGGCGTCGATGTGCTCGGCGTCGTCGGGGGCAACTGGTGTGATGAACTCTGCAAAATTTCTAAGTGTCACTTATATACCAAGAGCATTGGTCCCGGTTCGTGGCACAAGCCGGGACCAATGCCCCCCTTTAGTCCCGGTTGGTGGCACCAACCGGGACCAAATGTCTCTTTTCAGCAGCCCATGAACCTCTCAAAGGGGAACATATTGTGTAGAAATACGGGCCCCAGAATGACAATCTCGTCGACTAGATGAACTAGGACGTGCGTCATGATACTGAAGAAGGATGGTGGGAACACCAGCTCGAAACTGACGAGACATTGCGCCACATCACTCCTTAGTCTTGGTACGATTTCTGGATCGATCACCTTCTGAGAGATTGCATTGAGGAATGCACATAGTTTCACAATGGCTAATCGGACGTTTTCCGGTAGAAGCCCCCTCAATGCAACCGGAAGCAATTGCGTCATAATCACGTGGCAGTCATGAGACTTTAGGTTCTGGAACTTTTTCTCTGGCATATTTATTATTTCCTTTATATTCGACGAGAAACCAATCGTGACCTTCATACTGAGCAGGAATTCAAAGAAGATTTCTTTCCCTTCTTTCGTAAGAGCGTAGGTGGCAGGACCTTTATACTGCATCGGAGGCATGCCATCTTTTTCGTGCAAACGTTGCAGGTCCTCCCGTGCCTCAGGTGTATCTTTTGTCTTCCCATACACGCCCAAGAAGCCTAGCAGGTTCACGCAAAGGCTCTTCGTCACGTGCATCACGTCGATTGAAGAGCGGACCTCTAGGTCTTTCAAGTAGGGTAGGTCCCAAAATATAGATTTCTTCTTCCACATGGGTGCGTGTCCCTCAGTGTCATTCGGAACAGCTAGTCCGCCGAGACCCTTTCCAAAGATTACGTGTAAATCATTGACCATAGCAAGTACGTGATCACCGGTACACATGACGGGCTTCTTCCAGTGATCTGCCTCGCCTTTGAAATGCTTGCCTTTTTTCGACATTGATGGTTGGTCGGAAGAAATCGACGATGGCCCAGGTACACATTCTTCCTGCATTTGTCCAGGTATATACTTTCAGTTTCTTCTAAACAATGCGTGCATGCGTGGTATCCCTTGTTTGTCTGTCCTGAAAGGTTACTGAGAGCGGGCCAATCGTTGATGGTTACAAACAGCAACGCGTGCAGGTTAAATTCCTCCTGTTTGTGCTCATCCCACGTACGTACACCGTTTCCATTCCACAGCTGTAAAAATTTTTCAACTAATGGCCTTAGGAACACATCAATGTCGTTGCCGGGTTGCTTAGGGCCTTGGATGAGAATTGGCATCATAATGAACTTCCGCTTCATGCACATCCAAGGAGGAAGGTTATACATACATAGAGTCACGGGCCAGGTGTTGTGATTGCTGCTCTGCTCCCTGAAAGGATTAATGCCATCTGCGCCTAAACCAAACCATATGTTCCTTGGGTCACTTGCAAACTCATGCCAGTACTTTCTCACGATTTTTCTCCATTGCGACCCGTCAGC
Source organism: Triticum aestivum (assembly GCF_018294505.1). Taxonomy (NCBI): domain Eukaryota; kingdom Viridiplantae; phylum Streptophyta; class Magnoliopsida; order Poales; family Poaceae; genus Triticum; species Triticum aestivum. The sequence goes on along the minus strand of NC_057806.1, from coordinate 28,768,807 downwards.
GGGTGCTCTCAACTTCCCGTCTTTCTTACGGTCCTCATTGTGCCATCGCATCAACTTGGCATGCTGTTCGTTTCTGAACAGAGGTTTCAACCATGGTATTATAGGGCATACCACATCACCTTCGCAGGAACCCTCTTCCTGGGGGGCTCGCTGTCAACATCACCAGGGTCATCTCGTCTGATCTTATACCGCAATGCACCGCATACCGGGCATGCGTTCAGATCCTTGTACGCACCACGGTAGAGGATGCAGTCATTAGGGCATGCATGTATCTTCTGCACCTCCAATCCTAGAGGGCATACGACCTTCTTTGCTGCGTATGTACTATCAGGCAATTCGTTATCCTTTGGAAGCTTCTTCTTCAATATTTTCGGTAGCTTCTCAAATCCATTGTCAGGCACAGCATTCTCTGCCTTCCACTGCAGCAATTCCAGTACGGTACCGAGCTTTGTGTTGCCATCTTCGCAATTGGGGTACAGCCCTTTTTTGTGATCCTCTAACATGCGATCGAACTTCAGCTTCTCCTTTTGACTTTCGCATTGCGTCCTTGCATCCACAATGACCCGGCGGAGATCATCATCATCGGGCACATCGTCTGGTTCCTGATGATCTTCAGTAGCTTCCCCCGTTGTAGCATCATTGGGCACATCGTCTGGTTCCTCTTGATCTTCAGCAGCTTCCCCCGTTGCAGCATCACCGTATTCAGGGGGCACATAGTTGTCATCGTCCTCTTCTTCTTCACCGTCTTCCATCATAACCCCTATTTCTTCGGGCCTCGTCCAAACATTATAGTGTGGCATGAAACCATTGTAAAGCAGGTGGGTGTGAAGGATTTTCCGGTCAGAGTAAGACTTCATATTCCCACATTTAGGGCATGGACAACACATAAAACCATTCTGCTTGTTTGCCTCAGCCACTTCGAGAAAATCATGCACGCCCTTAATGTACTCAGAGGTGTGTCTGCCATCGTACATCCATTGCTGGTTCATCTACGTGCATTATATATAATTAAGTGTGTCAAGAACCATTACAGAACATCATGAATAGATAATTAAGTGACCAAATTAATAGAAGTTCATCATCACATTAAAACCAAAGTACATACATAGTTCTCATCTAGCAACATATAGCTCTCCAGAGCATCTAATTAATTAAACCATACATTGAAACTATGTAAAACATTTCAATGCGAAAACAAATGCGATCATAATCACAACCAAGGTAACAATTGATCCAACGGCATAATGATACCAAGCCTCAGTATGAATGACATATTTTCTAATCTTTCTCATCTTCAACCGCATTGCATCCATCTTGATCTTGTGATCATCGACGACATCCGCAACATGCAACTCCAATATCATCTTCTCCTCCTCAACTTTTTTATTTTTTCCTTCAAGTAATTGTTTTCTTCTTCAACTAAATTTAACCTCTCGACAATAGGGTCGGTTGGAATTTCCGGTTCAACTACCTCCTAGATAAATAAAATCTATGTCACGTTGGTCGGCATAATTGTCATATATAATAAATGAACCAAATAGTTATAAAAAGATAATATATACCACATCCGAATCATAGCCAGGACGAGGGCCGACGGGGGCGGATAACAAAACCATCGCACTATATAATAACAAGCAATAATAAAAGTAAGAAAATTAGACAAGTATCTATCTAGCTAAAGTAAGAAAATTTTCTTTCAGAAAGAAGATAAGAACAAGAGGCTCACCACAGTGGTGCCGGCGACGAGATCGGTGCGGGCGATCCACAGCGGTGAAGACGGGAGTGGGACGTGATGGGCCGCTAATCTAGACAAATCTCGAGGAAAATGGAGCTTTAAGGTCGAGATTCGAGAGGAGAAAGCTTAACTAGTGTGGCTCGGGCATTTCATTGAACACCTCATGTGCATAGGAGGTGAGCTAGAACACCACAAAGCTCTCCCCTCGCCGGCCAGAAAAAACAGAGCAGTGTGGAGTGCTCTGCTCACCGGCGAGTGGGTATATATAGGCACCTCATTGGTCTCGGTTCGTGGCATGAACCGGTACCAAAGGGAAGCCTGTGGTCCCGGTTCAAGCCACCAACCGGGACCAATGGTGGTGGGCCAGGAGCGAGGCCCATTAGTCCGGTTCGTCCCACCAACCGGCACCAAAGGGGCATGACGAATCGGGACCAATGCCCCCACGAGGCCCGGCAGGCCCCTGGCCTCACAAACCGGGACAGATGGCCCCATGGGTCCCGGTTCTGTACTGAACCGGGACTAATGGGCAACCTCGGCCTGGACCAAAGCTCTGTTTTCTACTAGTGAGTGTTCCTTATCTACCAACTTTAACATGCGAATTGTCAAAATATTGGGCTAGTAGCTAGCAACGGTGTCGTCATATATAACATGTCGCTAGAGCATGTCGTTTGCCTTGTTTTGTTTTGGCATATATGCCTGATTGATAGGTGTTGCAATGTTCGTTCAGTGATAGTGTAGGAGTTGGTGTCTACTTATATATGAGATGGCATTTCACACAATGCTGATATTTCAGAAAAGTTAACCATAGCAACTGATAGGCATGTGTTGGTTCGTATTTTATTTAAATGAGGAAAAATACTTGCCATTTGCCTGGGTTTGGACAAGTTTCAGGTTTTTAGAGTCTTCTTTTAAATTGCATACTCTGATTGTATGACCTGTGCATATCTAAACTGTGCAGAGAGTGTTGACAACATCTTATGCCAACTGCAATGCAGGAACCCAAACGGACATCCATTTCGGCTGGATTCTGTCCGTTTGGGTCGACAAAATAGACGCCCATGTCCGGTTTGGGCCGTTCGCCGATCAGTGCACCCAGCATGGCCGCATCCCAAACATTGTGTGTGTTGGACTTAAAAAAGGCACTGCAACTTAAAAGAAATAGAGAAAGTCATTGCAAAATAGCTTAAAACGTAGATCTATAACGAACTTAATTAAATGGTCCACGAGAGTCACGACCCACATGTAGAACTTAAGTTAAAAGTAAATATAAAAATAAATAAATAAATAAAAGGTAGATCTGCCGCCCGCACGCCGCCGATATTGTCGCCGTCTACATCACCACCGTCCTCCTCCTCGTCGTCCCTGGTTAGGTCGATGTAGGGAGGCGGCGTCCAGAGGTGGGGCGGCGGCCCCCAAAAAGGGGCGGCGTCCTTTGCAGGTTGCGGTGGTGGTGGTGCTGACCATGGCTCCCACGCCGCCTGCGGTGCTAGTGGCAGTAGCAATGACTGGCTGCATGGCATCATGGTCGTCCACAACTGCAACTGCCCGTACAACGTCTGGTTCCACGCCGGGGTGGGTGGTCGGTCCTTCGTCGCCTCCTCGATCACCTTCTCCTTCACCTCCTGCTTCACATCGAGCTTCGGCACGTAGACGTCCCCGGTGTCCAAGAGCGCCAACATCTCCTCCAGCCCATCCTACTGCGCCTCCTGGCTCCGCTTGAACTCCCTCTCGGATTCTCCATGACGACTCACACCAGCCGCTCCTCCTCCTCCTCGTCTGTCATGGTGCACTAAAAAAACACTTCCGTGATGATATGTGGTTGTCACAGTAGGTCACGTTTTCTATCATGCATATACACCCATGATAATTTTATGATAGAATAAAGATAATCATACCTGTGTTGTTATAGAAGTGTTCCATGACAATATTAAAATTATCATCACAGAAGCGACAACTTCCATGACGATAAATGACGTGTCATGAAATGTTTTTGTCAAGGGTAACCGACACGTGACATCCATCATAACGGGTCGCCGTTAATCTATCGGGTCCGGTTTTAGATCCAATAACCCATTAACAATAACGACCAATGGCGATTTTCCACATGTAAAATTCTCATTGGCTAAACGAACCACGTGTCAGCTCCGCGTTGGGACAGATGTCATCCAGCGAATGGATGGGACGCGCCTATGATACGCTGACACGTGGCTCGGCCCAACAGTGGTCGATTTAGGTCAAAAGGCCAGTCTGTTTGACTTGGTCAGAAGGTCCACTAGCGTCTACGATACGTTTGACTTGGTCATAAGGCCGGTCTGGGACGCGCCTATGATACGTTTGACTTGGTCAGAAGGCCAGTCTGGGACGCGCCTGTTCGCATCTAGCCCATTTATAGCCCGTCATGGCCTATCCGAATTAGGCCCACTAGTGTCATCTGGGCCCTCCAATATGATTCCAGATCGTTGTAACTTTCGGCCCGTGTATGGCCCATGATGTCTATCGGCCCATATGAGGCCCTTTGTAACTCAGGGACCTTTGACGGCCCGTGGTGAAACTAGCCCATAATGAGTAGTAAATCACTTTATACCCATGAATGGCCCATTATTCCGTTGGGCCATTTCTAGCCCGTGTTACCTTTCAGCCTTCTAAGGGCCCATTTATTCTTGGGCTCATTTCCGGCATACTATTACTTACGGGCCATTACTGGCTTGTTGCGCTTATGGGCCAAATGCAGCCTATGGTTACATGGCCCGTTTGTGGACCGTTAGTCATGTGGGCCATTTTCATCGCCTCATCGAATATGGCCCATTAACGACCCGTCATGCCCGTCGATAGAATTAAGCCCATTATACATATTGTCCTATTAACGGCCTGATATGGTCACCCCATAAACAGATGATTCCCATTCTAGACCGTTTATAGCCCACATTGCGGACCGTTATTAGTCCACTAATAGTACGTCCCACGTTTGACTAATCGATCAGACGGCCCTTAGAAGGCCCATGGATCATACGAACCATAGGAGGCCCACGGACACTACAACAGGCAACAGTACGGTGGTTACAACGGTCCGTATATTTCCCATGATTATTGTAGCCTAGTTCTAAATAAAAAGGTTGCCGTGGAGAAAGAATTGTAGTGACTACAAGAAAAAAATAAACATAACAATAAGGAAATAAATAAGCAAGCAATTTATGCTAGGCTATTACGGCTATTACAAATATTACATCCATTAGGTATCAAAGTACCACCAGAGCAAATATAGTGAACAAAGCAACATATTACATACACTGGGCATCTAAATTGGGCACTATCAAATAAATACGGCAGCAAAACAAGTCCAAAACTGAAACCACTTCCGAAGAGTTCAGGAAACGATATCATGGGCACCCACCATGCTGGCAAGAAGCTTAGCAATCTTATTAGATTTCTCTTGTTTGGCGCTAAAATTCTCCAACGCTTGTTGTTGCCCCAGAAAGTATGCATCTGAATTCTTCAAGGACTTCCTCAGTTCTTCGACTTCTTGCGGCAGCATAGCTGACTGATTCTTTTTAGCTTGTAGCCGAGACTAAACAAGCCGAAGTGATTCAGGCAGCGAGTTCGAAGATCTTGTGCCAGCGGTAGTGGCCAGTAACTCGAACACTACATCAAGGCATGACTTTGGGTTGTCTTATTATCTTCAAGATAGTTTTTATCACCTTTCTTGGAGACCAACATGGTTGTCTCACTATATTGAACCTTATCTACATCACTTCCTCTATCATTGCATAATGAGGTGCTCTTCTCCAATATTCTATCCGCATTCTATAAGAGAAACAAGCAGACACGTCACAGGTTTAGCATGTAGTATATGAAACTCATTTTGGTAAACTGGTTCTGTAGTAAGATGGACAGGATAACAACATGAAACAAATATATATCTATATACTATGGTCACTGTACTGTCTATACCATTCTAGTTTATATTGCCAAATCAAGATAAAGACACAGTTTAAATCATATCTTTTTAAGACATAGCATCATAAACAGAATATAAGTGTCACTACTAGGGACAAGCATGTACACAGAATCTTACCAGCAGCGCGCTTTAAAATAAGGCACTGCTGCTAACTAGCAGTAGCGCCCGCGCACAAACCTCGCTGCTGAAATGAATGTATCAGTAGCGCGCCCACTCTAAGACGCGCTACTGCTATAATTGCCACGACGCCGCCGTGAAGCTAGTTCTAGCAGCAGCGCGCTTGTATGAAGAGCGCTACTGCTAGGGACCATAGTAGTAGCGCATTTACACAATAACCGCTACTGCTAAAGTTTACTAAAAAAATTAGTCCCACCTCACTTCGTGAAGAGAGTTTGTACCACCTTAAATATGTTACTTCTCAAACTTTCACAACCACTTGGTCTTCATTGAACTCGATGTGTAAAATTTGTGGCCGCAATATGAGTCTTCACCAGTTTCTAAACTGGTGTGACTCATATTGACAAATCAGATTGTACACAAAAAGATCATTGATGATCAATGTATTTTTGATGTCTATTTTTACATGCTGACACATAGCAGTAGCGCGCTCTTTGTGAAAGGCGCTACTACTAGGTCATTTAGCAGTAGCGCCTTTTGCTATAGCGCGCTATTGCTAAGCCATTCCATCTCCCCCACTCTCCGACCTATCCGATCCACTCACACTCACTTGATCTCCCCCTCAACCGCCCACGCCGGTCCTCCCCCGTCACCCCTCCTCAGATCTGCGCCGCCGCCACCTCCTTCTCCTTGCTGGACTCGGTACCAGCCTCCTCCTCCGTCCTCCCTCTAGTCGCCGCTGGCCGGCCCCTCCTCGCTCCGCCTTCCTTCTCCGTCCTCCCTCCACTCGCTGCCGGCTGGCCCTTCCTCGCTCCGTCTTCCTCCTCCGTCCTACTCTCTTCTCCCTCCTCGAGTCGCCCCTCCTTCTCCCTCCTCCCTCCTCCATCCGCATCCCCTCCTCCCTGTTACATTTTGATTTAGTAGGCTAGTTGATTTAGAACATTTTAATTTAGTTGATTTAGTATGTAGTTGATTTACTTGATTTAGAACATCTTGATTTAGTTGATTTAGTAGGCTAGTTGATTTAGTTGATTTAGTAGGCTAGTTGATTTAGTTGATTTAGAACATTTTGATTTAGTTGATTTAGTATGCTAGTGGATTTAGTAGGCTAGTTGATTTAGTTAATTTAGTATGCACCATTTTATTGTTATTTTTTCTATACATGGATAGGTAGATGCTTTTGTTTTTTTGTAATAAGTTATTTTTTGGCAAAATGTAGGTGCCAATTTAGTTAAATTTGCCACTTGTTTTTTTAATCAATTATCTTAGGCAATAGGGGCCAGATGAGATGAAATGTCTTGGTAGTTGGTACCCTTATTTGGTAGATATTTGTGAAAAGTTTTTTCGGCAATAGGTGCCACCGAAATGCTTTGTCCATAAAATTGCTTCTTGCGGAAGAACCAAAAATATCACATGCTACTGTTTTTCTTTCCTGTGAAGTGAATCGTTAATCCTTTGCTCATATTGCTTTAGGAAAATGGCGCCACCACCACCATCACTATGTCGACTGTGCAAGTCAAGGTGCACCAGCAGCCTTGCAACTGGCAAGCTGTTCGGCATCTACTTCCAGCCGAGTTTTCGTCATGCGGCGGTAAGAAATTAGATGAAATGTAACAACTATTTTATTTTTAGTGTTGGCATTACTGCATTGTGTCATTTTGCTTTTGTTACACAGATCGTCCCATGCAATGTGAGGTTGAAATTCAACAAGCTGACAGGAGACACTGTGTCATTTGAGGCTCCTGGGGGGCCGTACAATATGGAGGTCGAAAAAGGATGCAATATGTCGCAGATTGGAGGAGATGGATGGGCCCGTTTCCTTGCCCACGTGCGTCTTACTGGTGGTGAGTTGATCAGCTTCTCCTTTAGAGAAGAAAGACCCAAGCTGGCTGTCATTTATCTCAACCTAGTGGAAGATGACGAAGATGATGAAGATGACGAAGATGATGAAGATAATGAGGACCCACTCGATGAAGATGATGAGAACCCACTTCATGAAGCCATCATAGCTCAAAGAATGAGGCTGACCGAGGAGGAGGTGTGCAACCTATGGGACATAATTCCGCCACGTGATGACTTTGTCGGGGTGCCATTCGTGACCCGCCTGACAAGTACCATGGTTGATCGGCATGAAATGGTATGTTATACGTAGTGCCTGTAGTAATTTGATGATATATATATATATATATATATATATATATATATATATATATATATATGCTTTATTGTTATACTTACAAATGCAAATTATTCGATGATATGCTTAGTGAATCCGATGATATGCTTAGTGCAGAGTCCAATGATATGCTTTGTGGAATCTAGTCGATGATATGCTTTAGTGTAGAGTCTGATCACATGCTCTTATTAGTGTAGAATCCAATGAACTATTAATAGTGTAGATAATCCATATATACTTATTAGTAGAATTCATGATTAGTGAGTACAAATGTGTAGTACTGTGTCTTTTGATAGTGTAGAAATCTAGACTTAATAGAAATATATTTGCAAGAGTATGTGCGAGGCTATTTATTAATTGATATATTTTTCATATTCTGAAATTGCCAAAGAACCTATCTGTGAGTTGTGGTATCGAGCCTGATGAAGAAAGCTCAGATGGACTATGCCTTACCGCAAGGGGCTCCGTCACCAGCTGTACTTACCACATGGACACAGACGGTCGCACACACTTAAACTCGGTTGGGTGGAAGAGATTCCTCGTTGGCAAGAATCTTCGTGTTGGACAGGCCATCCTAATTACTATCAGGAACACCCACCTTCCAGGCTTGAGGATGATGATCGTCGTCGATATCATCTAGAACTACATGTGTGTGTGTGTGGCTATATCATCTAGAACTACATATGATGATTGTCGTTGATATCATGTAGAACTACATATGATGATCGTCGTCAATATTATCTAGAACTACATATGATGATCGTCATCGATATCACCTTGTACTGCTTGAGGATGCATGTTGAGTATATATGAAATTATTATCTAGTACTCCCTCGGTTCCAAATTACTCGTCAGTTCAAATTACTCGACAAGTAATTTGGAACCGAGGGAGTACTACCTAGTACCTATAATGCTTTATGAAACTGATATCTAGTAGTACCTAGTATCTGGAAATTGCTGTTTATTGAAGCTGAAACGGGGTAGGGAGCCGGGGGGAATGATGAAAGATATAGCAGTAGCGCGGGGCAAGGAAATCGCTACAGCTAATTAATAGTAGCGCGTTCCGAAAACGCGCTGCTGATATAGTCCAGAGTAGTAGCGCGTGTACAGACCGCGCTACTACTAACAGTTAGCTGTGGCGCCTTACTGGTAGCGCGGCTGCCCGCGCTGCTAATAGCCCCAAAACCCGCGCTAGTACTAGGGTTTTCCCTAGTAGTGTGTGGGAAACTACACGGGACTAACAACACTTGTAATGTGCATGACATGAGAACATAATTGTTCATACAACTAAAACTGATATCAACATAGAGCAAGAAGTTAGAACAGCAATCCAGTTAAAGAAATAGGTTTAAAACATACTTATTGCGCCATTGGACTTTCAATTGGATTCTTTAAATTCGAAATTAGTTGGTATGAGTAAATACAGTGATGCAAGAGCAAAGGAGTATGCACCATAGCTACGAATTCTGGCATGAGAACAGATGTTCTTCTGCTTTAAACATGGAGTTTGGGTTCGATGTGGCGGCCTTCGTGCTTTGGGCACTGTAGTTGCCTTACTAACTGGTCGTGTTGGGGTACTCTATCGTGGGCATGGCGTTGTGTCAACTAGAAGTGGGCTACTATCTGTTGGGGTTGGGGTTAGATGGGGTGTAGCTGGTTCTCTGTCCAGCGGTGTAGGTGTATAATCTGAAAGAGTCTCGATTATGTGTGCACCAGTGCAGAAAATCCTAGCTATGGCATACCAAAAACAGCCTTGCTGGTGTAGGAGCCCCATGCCACCAATATGGCGCCATTGTTAAAAAATAGTGATGACGCTCGAGCCTACACCAGCAGCATTATACATGTTGGCGTGCGATGTTTGCAACGCCACCACTATATTCACTCACCTAGCGGCGCACAATGTAATTTGCATGCCACGAACGTTTCATGCACAAAAAAGGTTTTTCAACACCATGTAACATTTAGCATTTCACATTAACGCTAAGTATATACTTACACAGTAGAACAGAACCAGATAATAGAACATTAGGAGTTGATATTTAAGTGGTTGCTAGCTAGATCTCACACACATAACCAGTTAATAGAAACATTACGAGCTAAAACATTACTAGTACATAGAGCTAATACATAATTAAGCAGTTCATTAATGTACTGCCCCACCACACACATAATTTTAAATGAGGTCGATGACCACCATCATCCTCACGCCATGGCATCGAGTGTTCTTGATGGTGACTAAGATGGCCTGTCCAACCCGGAGATTCTTTCCAGCGAGGAAGTTGTTCCATCCCATGGCGCTGAACACAGTGCGATCGTCCGTGTCCAGTGCATAAGCACAATTCATAATGGAGCCCCTTGTGGTAAGGCGTAGTCCAGCAATGTCTGCTTCATCCGACTCGATGCCACAACTCTCACTTAGCCTCTTAGGTAATTTCTGGAAAAATAGGGTAAATGAGAATGTCACATTACTACACACTAGATAAGAGCATATTCATCATGTTCTACACTAAGCATATATATCACATTACTACACACTAAGCATATCCTAAAATTCTACACTAAGCATACCCTCAAATTCTACACGGACGGCCGCACTGTGTTCACAACACATTAGTAAGCATATCATCACATTACTAGATACTAGCTAATAGTATTCCTCAAGTTCTACACTAAGCATATATATCACATTACTACACACTAAGCATATCCTCAAATTATACACTAAGCATATATATATCACAACACATTAGTAAGCATATCACATTACTACACACTAGCTAAGAGCATTCATCAGCATATCACATTACTACACACTAATCATATCCTCAAATTCTACACTAAGCATATATATATCACAACACATTAGTACACTAAGCATATCACATTACTACAAGCATGTCACAACTAGGCATTTATATCACATTACTTCAAGCATGTCACAACTAAGCATATATACCATCAAATTTCAACACTAAGCATATCAAATTTCTACACTAACAAGTAACATACCATGACATGGCGGTCAACATTTGTCCTTGTCAGGAGGGCCACGAATGGCGTACCGACGTAGTCATCACATGGAGGAAGTATGTACCAGAGGTTGCCTGATTCGTCCTTGCTTATCTTGATTCTTTTGGCATAGAGGGCTTCATCAAGTGGTCATCATCTTCGTCCTCCCAATTGATGTAGATAGCAGCCATCCTTGGAGTTTGTCTTCTAAAGGAGAAGCTGATAAGTTCACCCCCAGTGAGATGCATGTGGGCGATGAAACAACTCCATTCATCTCCTCCAATCCGGGATATTTTCGTCCCTTGTGGACCTCTATAGTGTAGGGGGGCCCTGGAGCGTCGAAGATCACGGTGTCTTAGGTAATGAGCTCATTGAACTCCAATCTCACATTGTAAGGGACGATCTGTGTAAAAAAACAAAAAAACAAACACATTGCATTATGGAAAACAGTAAGAAAAACAAAAGAACAAACTGTTATAGAAGGTTCATGTAATGCGTTACCGCTGCATGAACAAATCACATCTGGAAGTAGATGCCAAACAGCGTGCCACTTGCAAGGTCAGTTGCACACCTTGACTTGCAAACTGGACATGGTGGCGGCTGCTCCATTCTACATAAAATATAATTGAAACTAAGTTTGTGTTTGATAGCGAAGTATTGAAAAATTAAAGAATTGGAAAAGCATAGTAATTTAACAAGTAGATACAAAATACCACAGTTTTGACATTACAATGAATTTTGAAGTATTGAGAATACTGTGGACCTATTTGGCAAAAGCTTGTATGAGCTGCGGTTACAAACACGCTCATTCCTAGCTAGCTATAAGTTGCAAGCTCCTGAACGGCCATGCACAAACTAGTACGACCATGCACTAGCTGAATAGACAATATGAACACACCATATACAAGCTGGATGATACACTGATAAAAAGGAGTTGGTCGTTGACTACCACACATGCCATTATGTGCATCAAGGACATGATTAGTCCATCTCAACCTGGCAAGTCCATCATACATAGCAAAAAAAAAAAACAAATCCCCACACACCTTCGCTACATGAGGATCTGGTAAAAACTGTAGTATTCTTACAATTCATAGAAAATACTTTGTATCAAACGGGGCCTAAGTATATAAACACTTTGTACACTAGTAAATCAATTTATACCAAACATAATTAATTGGAGGCAAGGGGAGGGCTGGGGCGCATCCCTAGCCCCTCCTTCAAGGAGGGGGCATGGGCCTAGGGAGGTTTCCTCCCTCTCCAAGGCACCCAGGGGATGCCTTCCCCCCTTAGGAATCTTCCTCTCTTGGCGCATGGGCCTATTGGGGCTGGTGTCCCTGACCCATATAGGCCAAGGCACACCCCCTATAGTCCATGTGGGCCCACAGGGCAGATGGGTCCCCGGGCCCCTTTGGCACTCTCGGTACACAGCCGATAATGCCCGAAACTTTTTCGGCGACCAAAACGGGATTCCCCATATATAAATCTTTACCTCCGGAGCTCCTCGTGACGTCCGGGATCTCATTCGGGACTCCGAAGAACATTCGGTTATAAATGCACATATCCCAATACTACTCTAGCATCATCAAACGTTAAGCGTGCAGTACCTACGGGTTCGAGAATCATGTAAACATGACCGAGACATGTCTCCGATCAATAACCAATAGCGGGGACTGGATGCTCATATTGGCTCCTACATATTACACAAAGATCTTTTATCAGTTGAACCATGATGTCAAGGATTCGGTTAACCCCGTATGCAATTCCCTTTTTCCAGCGATATGTTACTTGCCAGATATTTGATTGTCGGTATCTCCATACCTAGTTCAATCTCGTTACCGGCAAGTCTCTTTAATTGTTACGTAATACAAGATCCCGTGACTAACTCATTAGCCATATCGCTTGCAAGATCTTTACGGTGTTTTATTACCGAGAGGGCCCAGAGATATCTCTCCGTCATACAGAGAGTGACAAATCCCAATCTCCATCCATGCCAACCCAACAAACACCTTCAGAGATACGATATAGCACAGCACACAGACAAGGATGTAGGGCCACTTTTGGAATACTAGCATAATTATACTAAGCATATAGGATAATAGGTAAGTATCAACAACGGTTTATCAAAAACAGGCTATGCAATAGAATATGATCTACCAATAAAGCAACAACTTGATCATCTCTCCAATGAAAGAAGTAGGTAGTAAGAATAGGCGATATCAAAACGATGATCTAGGGGTTTTTCCTTGCTTGGAAGCTCTGCCGAGAAGGAACGTCGTCAACGAAGTCATACTCGGAGGTAGCCGCACTCTTGGGGTCTAACGAAAGAATAGAGGAAATGGGGAAAACTGATAAATAATAAAGCAATCAAATGCAACACAATGCATGTCATGGCAAACTTTGATGATGATATGCACTAATGCATCCCTAAACATTTTAAAAGAAGTGGGAAAACATCTGGCAATGTTTTCCCAACTCCAGGTATTATTTGGCCAGATGATCCTGATGCAAAATGTACAGGTTCATTATGTTAGAGGGGTCTGGCGGTATGTGGATGGCATAGTTATATTCGTTATAATCACTCAAGCCGACACCTATCTGTCTAGAGAGTGCGCAACTCTCACGAGTAATAGGTACAAGAATTCTAACTCAGAACTACAGTGATGCCCAATCACTATCTAATTTCGTCTCTTGGTTTTCTCTCGATGGATCTCAAAATCAAATGTCTCGAGAAATCTTCTCAGAGATCTTAAGCGGAGCAGCCAATGGACAATTAATGTTGGTGTCGGTGGCTACTTATAGCCGCAAGCTTCCCTGATGGGAAATGACCAAATTGGACACGTAGATCAGCCAATGACCAAACGACACATTCCCAATGTAACATTCCTTGCGGAGCAAGAAATGCTAACTGCCCAGTCTGAAAGTTATCTCATACACCACCAAAGAACAATGTCTTCTGCTGACAGGTAATCATTGGGAACACAAAGAGATTTCTCTTAGTCTTTCATATGTTTCGGTGAAGCATCATAGCGGACCTAAGCGTCGAGAACATATACCCTCTTAATAGTTCAGAGATCGACCTATGACTCAAATAAGAGAAAGAAGAACAACGAAACAAACGCTACATCTTCACTTCGCCTTTCAACTTTCGGCTGCAGTCATTGTTCCTAGGACATTTCGAATGAATATTGCTTCACGTCAACAATAATTTTAAGGGGTCAATTCCTTCGATCCAATATTCTCGCTTTTATTTCTTCACGAAATGTAGCTCATCCTTCTATGCAAGATAATCTTCGGTAAAGTTGTTCAAACTTGACACCGAATACAACATTCTCCTCAAACTTGCATGGACTCTTTCTCTTTGTGTGCACTATCAAACAAATCAGTCCATGCTTGTATCTGACTACAATCTCCAAAACAAAAGGGGGCAATCTATTGCACCAACACACATAATCATTCCTTTAGCAGCGTTTAGGCTTGGCCAGATGCTGCTGGTTTCAGCACTAACAGCGTGCATCAAAGTATGAAATACTGCTAATCATAATTTACCATTTTAGGAATTCAAGCATAATTTTAAAAAGTTGTAAATGTTGTCTACAAAAAATAAACTTTGCATGGTGTCATCATGTGATCACTAAATTAAGTGGTTAAAAATTCCACTTTTTACAAAAAAGTTGTGACATATATTGCTTACAAACCTATCGATATCCAGGGGAGAGATTCGTAGCTTCGAGGGGGGAAGTGTACGGTGTGAGAGAGGCAAGGTAGTGTTGCTATTTTTGTGTCCAAAAATGTTTCTCTACATGCAATGTACACAAATCAAAGTTACATCTCCAATTTAGTGATTTATATGCGAATCCAAATCGGTGCCCAGGCTCATCTGCTCCCGGTCAGAAAAAAATTCAAAACAAATACTAGAAAAATTCAAAAAAATCCAATTTTTTTGCATGGTAGATAATTTGATGCGTGAGGTCCGCTATAAATTTTAACTCATTTGGATATCTGAGCAGCTCTCGGCAATAAAGATAAATTGGGTCAAAACAGTGCATGAATAGTAAACTTTTTTACGTACCCAGATTTTGTATTTTTTGCAGAGAGCTGCTCAAATGTCCAAATGAGCTGAAATTTGCAGCAAACCTCACACATCAAATTATCTACCACCCAAAAAATTGGAATTTTTTTTGAATTTTTCTAGTATTTGTTTTGATTTGTTTCGTCAGCGCGGGTGCAGCTGAGCCCGGGAGCAGAAACGTCGCACTCATTTATATGAGGTTATTTTGCTATTTTAGAATAATTTGATATAATCATTCTTTTAGCAACATTCAGGCTATAAAGTACGCTGCTATTGTTCCCACTAGCAATGAGAGCTCTTAACGTCACACGCACCTAACAGTAATGTGCATTTTAGGAATTTAAGCACATTATTACAAAATAGTAAATGTTATTAAAAAATTAAAGTTTGCATGGTGTCATCATGTGATCACTAGAATAAGTGATTAAAAATTCAATGTGTTATAATATTTATGAGTTATGTTGCTTACAAACCTACCGATGTCCAAGGGGATATTTGTAGCTTCGAAGGGAAGGAAATTTCTGGATTGAGAGAGGCATGGTAATGTTGCTATATTTTTACCTAATTGTTTTGTCTCCTTGTAATGTACACAAACCAAAATTGCATCGCCAATTTGATGTGGCATGCTTCTATCAGTAATGTGGCATTTTTAGGAATTTAATCACATTTTTGAAATTTTGTAAGATGTCTAACAAATTTAAACTTTGCATCATGTTATCCTATGATCACTATAATATGTGGTTAAAACTTCAACATGTTACACAATAGCTATGACTTATATTGCTTACAAACTGTTCGACATGAAACATATTTTTGGAATCTGAGAACAAGTTAGCAGTGTGCAAGTCACACATGCGCCACTATATGTAAATTAACTAGCAAAATTCGAATTTGGGAAACGCCGCAAGTTGTTTGAACCCACAAATGTGGGTCAGCCAATGTGTGGATGCAAGTTGATTTCGTGGCATTCTAACTATGCGGAGCGCTGCTAGTTCTCTCCCTTCTAACGACATGCCATGCAATCAAACATTGCTGGTTGTTCGTGGTAAAACAGCTCCCTTGGTGTACTTCTCTGGAGTCTCTTGAACACTGCTAGTGTTGTAATAATAGTAGTGCACGCATTTTTGGTGGACATAGCTAGTAATTTGATGACCCACAAGTATAGGAGATCAATTGTAGTTCCTTTGATAAGTAAGACTGTCAAACCCAACGAGCAGCAGAAGGAAATGACAAGTGGTTTTCAGCAAGGTATTCTCTGCAAGTACTGAAATAAACGGTAACAAGTAGTTTGGTAGCAAGATAATTTGTAACGGACAAGTAACGGTAACGGTAAATAAAGTGCAGCAAGGTAACCCAATCCTTTTGTGGCAAATGACAAGCCAAAACGGTATCTTATAATAAGCAAAGCGTTCTTGAGGGTACACGGGGATTTCATCTAGTCACTTTCATCATGTTGGTTTGATTCGCGTTCGCTACTTTGATAATTTGATATGTGGGTGGACCGGTGCTTGGGTGTTGTTCTTACTTGAAAAAACCTCCCACTTATGATTAACCCCCTCGTAAGCATCCGCAACTATGAATAAAGTATTAATATAAAATCTAACCATAGCATTAAACATTTGGATCCAAACCGATCGCTTACGAAGTAGCGCATAAACTAGGGTTTAAGCTTCTGTCACTCTAGCAACCCATCATCTAATAACTACTCCATAATGCATTCCCTTAGGCCCAAAGATGATGAAGTGACATGTAGTCAACGTTCACATGACACCAATAAGAGAATCACAACCTACATATCATCACAATATCGAACACATATCAAGTTCACATGATTACTTGCAACAAGATTTCTCGCATGACCTCAAGAACAAAAGCAACTACTCATAAATGATAATCTTGCTCAAGATCAGAGGGGTATTAAATAGTATAATGGATATGAACATATAATCTTCCACCAAATAAACCATACAGTAATCAACTACAAGATGTAATCAACACTACTAGTCACCCACATGTACCAATCTGAGGTTCCGGTACAAAGATTGAACACAAGAGATGAACTAGGGTTTGAGAGGAGATGGTGTTGTTGAAGATGTTGATGGAGATTGGCCTCCCAAAGATGAGAGGGTTGTTGGTGATGACGATGGCTTCGATTTCCCTCTCCGGGAGGGAAGCTCCCCCGGTGGAATCGCTCTGCCGGAGGGCAAAAATGCTCCTGCCCAAGTTCCGCCTCGAGACGGCGGCGCTCCGTCCCAAAAGTCCTCTCCTTATTTTTCTTGGTCAAAATGGCCTATATACCAGAAGATGGGTACCGGAGGTGGGCCGGGCTGGCCACAACCCACTAGGGCGAGCCTGGGGGGTTTGGCGCGCCTTGGTGTATTGTGGTCACCAGGTGGCTCATTTGGAGTTGTGTAGAGTAGGTAACTCTGACGTACCTTTTTCAGGTCTAGAATTCCACCAGCCAGCATTCTCCCTCTTTGTGTAAACCTTGCATATTATGAGATAAAAGGCATTAGAATTACTCCATAAAGCATTATTATGCATAAAACATTATAAATAACAGTGAGAAAACATGATGCAAAATGGACGTATCATAGTTCGCCAGGTTAGCAGTCACGGGCCTTTTTGTCTGAATGCTGCTAGTATGAAATCCTATAAAGGGGTTCCTACACTAGTCCACCAAGCTCGACAAGTATTTGGTGAAATGGCCATGGTAAAGTTTTTGTCCCTTCTTTGAAGAAATGGATTCGGACATGGAGTACATATACGGGCACTACTTGAGTCATTCGACAAGAAGTACTACATAGGTGAAACAACAATGATGCAGGTGATCCTTCTAAACACGGACCATGTGGAAGTGCATGTTCTCAATTTCCAGGGATCGAACAAGGGTCATCTAGCACTCAGTCGGAATAGTCAACGGGGCCATTTGACCCTGATGGACGACTACTTTACCCCACCCCCTGATGCCCTATTCACTAACAATTTCCGCTGATGTCTTGAAGAAAGATGTTGTAGGAAGAATTGGATTCTTTGGTTACCAGAGGTGACAACTGCATTGCAGGTGCTTGTATATGGCACTGTCGCAGATACATGGGACGAATACCTCCAGATCTCGAAGAGCACATGCAGAGATGCCATGGTCAGATTTTCTACTGCCGTGGTCGAGGTGTTTAGGCCTCAATACTTGAGAGAACCAACTATCGCAAACACCGAGAGGCACAGGGCAATGTTCGAAGCAAGTGGGTGGCCAAGTTTGCTCGGATCTCTTGACTGCATGCACTCGAGATGGTATAACTGTCCAAAAGCTCTAAAAGAGCAATATCAGGGTTGTGGTAAGAAGGTCATCATCATTGTTGAAGCAATTGCATCACATGATGTCTAGATTTTGCACGCTTTCTTTGGCATGCCCGGGGTCTCACAATGACATCAATGTGCTGCTACAATCTCCAATGTTTGCTAGGCCGGGGCTACTTCTTGAGCTTGGGTTGGTTTTCCCTTGAAGAGGAAAGGGTGATGCAGCAAAGTAGAGATAAGTATTTCCCTCAGTTTGAGAACCAAGGTATCAATCCAGCAGGAGACCACACACAAATCACCAAATACCTACACAAACAATCAAACAACTTGCACCCAACGCGATAATGGGGTTGTAAATTCCTTCACGGTTACTTGCAAAGGTGAGATCTGATATAGATAGATAAACGGTAAAGTAAATATTTTTGTTATTTTTGGTTTATAGATCGGAAAATAAAATATTGCAAAAATAGTAAATCGGAAACTTGTACGATGGAAAGTAGAAACTTATATGATGGAAAATAGATCCGGGGGCGATAGGTTTCACTAGAGGCTTCTTTCAAGATATCAAATAATACGGTGGGTGAACAAATTACTACTGAGCAATTGATAGAAAAGCGCAAAGTTATGACGGTATCTAAGGCAATGATCATGAATATATGCATCACATCTATGTCAAGTAGACCAAAATGATTCTGCATCTACTACTATTACTCCATACATCGACCAGTTCATGAAGAACAGAGTAACACATTAAGTAAGATGACATGATGTAGAGGAATTAACTCAAGCAATAAGATGAAAACCCCATCTTTTTATCCTCAATGGCAACAATACAATACGAGCCTTTCTGCCCCTACTGTCACTGGGAAAGGACACTGCAAGATTGAACCCAAAGCTAAGCACTTCTCCCATTGCAAGAAAAACCAATCTAGTTGGCCAAACCAAACCGATAGTTCAAAGAGAATTACAAAGATATCAAATCATGCATAAAAAATTCAGAGAAGATTCAAATAATATTCATAGATAAGCTGATCATAAATCCACAATTCATCGGATCTCGGCAAACACACCACAAAAAAGTATTACATTGGATAGATCTCCAAGAACATCATCAAGGAGAACATGGTATTGAGAATCAAAGAGAGAGAAGAAGCCATCTAGCTACTAGCTATGGACCTGTAGGTCTGAGGTAAACTACTCACGCTTCATCGGAAGGGCAATAGAGTTGATGTAGAAGCCCTCCGTGATCGAATCCCCCTCCGGTAGGGTGCCGGAAAAGGTCCCTAGATGGGATCTCACGGGTACACAAGGTTGCGGCAGTGGAAAAGTGTTTTCGTGGATGCCTCTGTTGGTTTGGGGATACTTGGGAATATATAGGCAAAAGAATTAAATCAGGAGGTACATGAGGGTCCCACAAGGGTGGGGGCACGCCCTACCCCCCTGGGCGTGCCCTCCGTCCTTGTGGCCGCCTCGTGGCTCCTTCGAATTCATCTCCAAGTCTCCTGGTTTGTTTTTGGTCCAAGAAAAATCATCACGAAGGTTTCATTCCGTTTGGTATTCCTTTTCTGCGAAACTCAAAAACAGGAACTGGCACTGGGCTCTAGGTTAATAGGTTAGTCCTGAAAATAATATAAAATAGCATATTAATACATATAAAACATCCAAAACAGATAATATAATAGCATGGAACAATCAAAAATAATAGATACGTTGGAGACACATCAGCCGGTTGAAGGGAAAACTCATCCTCGCAACTGTAATGTTAATGGGCATAAATACAGCATGGGCTACAATATGGTTGATGGTATCTATCCTCTATGAACACCTTTGTCAAGACCATATCTAAGCTAGTTGATCAGAAAATGTCTCACTTTGCCCAAAGACAATAAGCAGCTAGAAATGATGTGAAGAGGGCAATTTGAGTGCCTAGGGCCCGTTTTGCAGTTGTTCGTGGACCTGCTAAAAATGGGATCCAGAGACTTTGCGGGAGGTGCTGAAATATTTTGTAATCATGCACAATACAATCTTGGAGGATGAGGGTGAAGATGCTATTGCAGCTCTTGAATTTGAGAACATGCATGATCCTATCGAGCTTTCAGATGAGAATCCGACCATGTTTGATGAGTTTGTTCAAATGCATCAACAAATTCGGCATCGAGCAACTCAAGGAAGATTTAATTGAGCATCTGTGGGTGGTTAAAGGGAACAACTAGAACATATGTGATAGTTGATTTCAATTTCGACTACTTTAATTTGAAAACTTTGTTGGATTGTAATATTTAAATTAGAAGTACTGTCACATTTGAGCATTTTCAATCATGTATGATCCTATATGTGGTTATTTTGAGCTTGCGGACTTAAAAATAGAAGCTGAAGTTTTGGGGACAACTTTGGATGACCAGCTCCCGCATCACTGTCTGTAGACTGGTCCCCACCTGTACGATTTGCAGGTCAGGGTTGGAGATGACCTTTAAAGGCCCATTCATGCATGTACGAAAGAGAGTGGTGCACCATGTAGAACGGACACCCCCATCTTCGAGTAGTCATCATGGACTCATGGACCTAGGATTACCATACTTCCCCTCCTACCCATCACCACCATCACCATGGGTAGAACTAGTCTTTTGTCAAGGAACCTCTCCTATATAATGGGCATGTAACTAATCCACTCCTCTTGCATAATATCAAGGGAATGCACTACTGCTCTCGGGCCTTTCAATGGCCTCAAGTCGCTTTAGTGTCGAGTCTAAGGAGCCATGTATCACTTAGATCGACCTCGGCTAGGAGTTCATGTGAGGGTTTGGAGAGTCACACGCGACTCAGAAGCTGTGACTGTCTAGCCTTGTGTGGCATTTTCACTTTTGGAATATATTATGTCAAAAGCATTATTTTAGTTTGTTGAGTATGCTTATTTAATTGAATATTTGTATGAGAATTGTGTGTTACTTTAATTTGGTAGCTAGTAAGATGATTGTACCACTAACATTATATCTCGGGATATGACATTGTGTCTGTCTTATTAAGGTGGAATATTCTCTTAGCGTAACCCAGATGATAGGTGCCACACGACAGGTATGTGACACTTCGGCCCTGACATTTTTCGATGGCAATTTCAGTCACACAAAGACTGCAAATTTCAGTGACACATGGCAAGTGTCTGTCAAAATTAAACTGAAGCATGAAAGTTGCCATACTTGCCAACTAAACTTGTCATCCTCGCGTCACTAAACTTTTGGAGTTGTCATGTGCTCGCACCTAACGTATGGCAATAATCAGGGTCCTAGCGTAATTGATGGTTTCTAATGTCCTGGCGACTGCTATAAGCCCGGCAATTATTCTTAGACTTTTTTATACGTATATATGGTGTATTTAATCTTATTAATAGAAAATTTTGGACTACGTTGTCTCTCCTTAGCTTGGTTGTTAGTGATCATAGACCGGTTGCTAGCTTGATTAGGCGGACGGTCAAGACGCTCCCAGACGATTTGCTGATATATAATTAAGATTAGAGATTTTTGTTATGTGATTTATTAGTCGTAATTATTAACTATCCCATCCTCTTTTTTTGAGATAGCTTACAAGGCGTTGTTTTTTGAGATAGCTTACCAGGCTTGACGCCTGGTAACTATCCCATCCTTGAGCACACGTATGTACCACAGCAGGTAGTTAGGTAATTTGATCCCTTCGCTTTGGTCGGAATCACTAGCCGCTGGTGATATCAAATCTGTTTTATCAGTGGTTAGGAGATAAAATATTAATTAGCTCGCCAAACTAATCATCTGGGCTCGCTCCAAATTAAGAAACACAGGCTACAATACAACCGTAAGTATGTTCTTGTCTCTTTGCCTATCTTTTTTTTGCGGGGCTTGTCTCTTTGCTTCGTCGATCGATTGAACCGATCGAGCAACTAGCCAGCACTTGTTTTGAAATGCACTGTCGGTGATTGATTTATGCTAGGGGAAATCCTCCAAAACATTGGTTCGAATTCTGAGGCCCTGGTTCACTACCTAGCAACTAGACAGTAAGCTTGTCGTCGCTACAGCGAGCGAGGCACGACGGAGGGACGCAAGGCACGGCAAGGACACAACAAGCTACCCAGATTTGGGCCACCGTGGGGTATAAAACTCTACTTCTACTTGGTGAGATTGCTTGTGGAGACAATGCTCTTGGAGCTACAAGGTAGGTCTCAAGCAGGGGCGGAGCTGGGCCCCGGGCACCCAGGGCCCAGGCCCGGGGCATGGAAATTTGAACAGCCTGTTATACATATATGTTTTTCTGCAGGCCCGGGGCGTGGAGAAGAAAAAGGCCCAAAACCTGATGGGCTGTCTCACTTGAAACGCTGAAAGGGACGCACGAGGCCACGATCGATCTAACCCGGAGATGTAAGTACGTAGCTGCTTAAGCACAGGAAACGTTCCACACTAGCGGCCGCCCACGACCTATCTCACATCACGCACAATCAATCTCTAGAGTTCAGACTTCAGCGCCCGCGCCGCCCTCCGCCGCCGCGGCGTCGTCCACCGGCCGCCTCCGCCCCTCCCACTCTCCTGCTCCCGGGCTCCTGGCCACCGCCCTCCTGTTCGTCGTTCGTCTGCGTGGAGCGCCATTCTCTCTGCTGGCTGCTTGATTGCTGCATCTTGGCAGTTTTTCTTGATGATTTCTTGGTTTTCCCTCCTGCTTTCTACTTGTAGTCATGTATCATGTTCTATAATGTCAATGTGAACTGAAATTTAATTGAAATAATGTATGTGTGTGTGTGTGTATCAATGTATCTATATAGTCATATACGTATGTAGGGTGTTGTTGAACTCAAACTGATATAGTTGCCAATTTCATTTCATAAATGTAGAAAAGGAAGAAGAGTTTTTTTCTCACCGATGTCTGCAACGGGGGTTTCTAAAATATCCTTTCAGATGGAGGGAATCGAGCTCAATCATATAGGTCACACAGAGGGCTTTTACCAACGAAGTGGTATGTTTTTAGATTTCCATCAATAATAATTGTTTCATTTGATGTTTATGCTTTCTCTTATGAAATTTTGCTTTTCATGTCTTGAAGGTGTTGCCTCTTCTTCCACGGTTGATGAGGTTATGTGAGGCGTTGATGAAGCAAACCACTGATTGTACTCTTTTTTATCACATACTGTTCTTTGTAGTTTTTGTCATGTTTTATCTATTTTGTTGTATCGTTAAGCATTGGGTTTAGATTTTAAAAAAAATTATGCAACTGAGACATATTATTTTGTGTGGGGTAAATTTGGTGGTAGCTAAAACCTTTATGGACGTTAAGTTTTTTCCTTGCGGTGAAAACTTTTTTTTTGGCCCGGGGCTTGCTCTAATCCTGACTCCGCCACTGGTCCAAAGGGTCGATTGCATGATCCCCCGCTACGGTGGCAGCACTGTCCCTCTTATAGATACCTTGGTCCTCTTCCCCTGAAAATTGGCGGGAAGGGTTTCCACACAATTGCATTTCAAAGGAGGACAGACGCCCACCCCTATCCTGACAAAAATAGTTTTCGCCTGCTAAATACGCTATCCTGCCCTGGTCGCGCCTGCTGGCACGGTCTTTGCTGTCGTCACCTGGTGCAAGCACGTCACCCACATGATGGGCACATGGCCACCACTAGTAGAAAAATGGTCAAATGAAGCTCATTAGTCCCGGTTTGTATTTGAGCCGGCACTAATGTGACCAATAATGTCGGTTCCAACGGCTAGGCGGGCGGCGCTCATAGTACCGGTTCGTGGCGAACCTTTAGTACCGGTTCGTGTCACGAACCGGTACTAAAGATGTGGTGGCCTTTAGTACGGGTTGGTGGCTCCAACCGGTACTAAAGGTGGTGGCCTTTAGTACGGGTTGGTGGCTCCAACCGGTACTAAAGACCCCCCTTTAGTATCGGTTGGAGCCACCAACCGGTACTAAAGCTGGTGCGCTGCCACCCGCAGTGCACAATGTTTAGTCCCACCTCGCTAGTTGAGAGGAGCTCGCACCGGTTTATAAGCCCCGTCGCGGCTACCGTGTCGAGCTCCTCTCTAAGAAGGTCTTTGTGGGCCTATTGCAAGTCTTCTGCCCTGTGGCGCCTACTGGGCCGTACGGGCAATGCATCCTGGCCCAACTAGAGGTTGGGTTTCTAGTCGTATGCAGGCCGTGCCGGCCCAGTAGGCGGGCTGTTTTTGCTTTATTTCAAAAAAATATAAAAAAAATCAACGTGGTTGCCCTTTAGCACCGGTTCATGCTGAACCGGTCCTAAGGGGGAGGGCTTTAGTGCCCACACTTTAGTGGCGGTTACCGAACCGACACTAAAGGGCCTTACGAACCGGTGCTATTGCCCGGTTCTGCACTAATGCACGTGACTGGCGCCGCGAGGCTTCCCGCGTAAAGGGCCTCGCGCGGGGGGGGGGGGGGGGGGGTGCCTCGTGAGGGAAGCGTGACGAGGCCGCCTGCAGCTTGATGTTTTCTTCTGTAGAGTCTTGCCTCGTGGAGAGAGTCCTCGCGAGGCGTCTTGCTTCGTGGCACCTACGGCTAGGCCGCCTCCTCAGGCCTTCTCCAGGTGTCGCTTCCTTGGCCATAGGCAGCGGGGCCGTGGTATCCTGGTTTCCACTGGGTCGACATGCATGGTTTTTGGTTGGGATATTTAGTGATCTATAGCCTTGCTCGTATCATTTATTTTTGCAATTTTTCTGGAACTGGTGTATTTCCGTTCATTTACAATGGAAAGGAGTTAAGTCCGGTTCAAAAAAACATATTTTTGCAATGAAAATGGTTTACATGTTATAGTTCAATGGAGTCTAACAATCTCGCATTCAGCCTATCAAACTCTCTTCGAAATTTAATAAAGTAACAAATACTACTATGACTATCTAGAAAGCCGGTACAAGCAACGGCCGATAGGCGATGGATAAAGACACATCATGACATCAATGTGTGTGTCGAGCAATGCACACATGCATGCATGCATTTTGTTGCGATCGAGCTAGGCCGGCCGTCCGGCCGGTCCCGCGCGCGCCAACCGGCGACGGACAGTCCGCCGTCCGTCCGGCCGATCGAACGCCGGCACGTGTGCACATGGAGGCACATAGACGCTATCTACTACCACCTCTGCATCGACCGGTCGACCTCCATGTCCGTGTCATGCATGGATGAAGATGGAAAATCTTGGCAATCTGCGCATCGCATTATTCTACGACTGCGCATGTATTCCCTCCGTTTTAAAATAAATGATTTAATTTTGTATTAACTGTAGTATAAAGTTAGTATAAAATTAGGTTATTTATTTTAGAACGGAAGGAGTATGTGCATGTCGAGTCCACATGGACTACCTGACTCCTCAGTAATCAGATGGTTACGCTCGTGCCTCCATCATCGAGCGGCAAATCGCCGCGCGCTAATGATCGTCTACTCATATGATTACTTTTGTATTTAACTCATGTACACTGATATCAAGGGCATCATCATTGCCCACTAGAAGATTCTTCTGTGTAAATGCACACCTGAATTATTAATCATACATTTCAATCGGAACCAGACGCTAACCTTACTATGCTGATATTTTCTTCTTTTTATTCATTTACTAATAACATTTTAAGTATGCATCATTTGCAGCAGATCATGGGTGCGATTTTGGACTCGGATGTTTTAGCCAACCCTCCCTCCCCTTCCTCCCCGGGGATTTATCTGGTGCATCGGGGCAATTTATGCTACCGGTGCACCGGTCGCCCGTCGCACATTCAAAATGTAAAAAAAAACCAAAAAAATAGTACATTGACACAACATGAATGTACATTGTCACAAAAATTCATATCAATATTCGAAAATACTTCTTGAGATACAAAAATAACAAATTTAACACTGAATAGTACATAACACAAGTTGGGTTTCAGTTTTGGCCTATTAGCACATTGACGTCAAATTTGTCATTTTTGTATCTTGAGCATTGTTTCGAATTTTGATTTGAATTTTTGTAACAACATACATTGATGTTGTATCGATACATTAAAAAATTTCCAGATTTTTTTGAACATTTTTAAATGTGCTACGGGGTCCGGTGCACCGGTAGCACCAATTGCCTTGGTGCACCAGATACGTTTCCTCTCCGAGGCGCTCCCGCGGGCACCCCCGGGAGGAAACCCTAGCGCCGCCCCCGTCGTCCCCTTCGCCCAAACCCCCTCCCTCGCCGCTGCCTGGAGCGTCGCCGGCCAAAGGCCGTGTGGCGTGGGCGGCGGTGGGGCGGCTCTCTTCCGCACGTAGTTGGGGACTCCGAGTGGCGTTCCCATCTGCCTGGTGGTGCCGGGCGTCGGGCCGGCCCTGCCTCGGCTCCTTCTCCCCCTCCTTGGCGCCGCCATCTCCCCTCTGTGGTGGTGGGTTGTGGGGGATGGATTTGGGATCCCTTCCCAGATCTGGTGGATGGTGGAGTTGGTGTTGGCAGCGGCGGCCGGCGGCCCAGGCGTGGTGGCGGCGAGTCTCGCGGCATCTGGGCATCGTGGAGGTGCCGGCGGCGGCGAGTGCTTAGCCCAGTGGTGGCAGCGGCCGTGCACGGCTGTTGGATTCCTTCGAACAAATCTGGGTGAAAACTTGCTTTGGGCTATTGCCAAGGCCGGCGGTGGCGGCGCTATCTGCATCGCCCCCTTCTTGAAGGCACCGCCATGGAGAAGTTCAAGACCACTCTTTGCTACCTCGGGGGGAACCCTAGATCGAATGATCGAATGACGGCGGTGCTCTAGTGTCGTTCCCCCCTTTGGGGCGTCATTTTTGGAGGTGCACACGTGATCGAGGGACTAGCGGACGGATTCTTTGGTGGAGCGGTGCTTCATCTCACTCATTGATGGCGGCGGATCTCGGCGGCATGGCTCTATGGTGACTCGGCGTCCGATGCGCGGAGATGGACTAGCACAGGAGGATGACGCGGTCTGGTGTCGTGGTGGCGTCGACGGCAGCTAGACCGGGCAAAGTAGATGCAACAGTACAGTTCTGAAGATAGATTGGTGGCAGGTGGCTGCGGCGGCCTCATACCTGGCAGACGTCCTGGTTGAGGAATGCGTCGGACCGGTGGGTACACCATACCCGGCAGGCGTCCTGCATGGGACCCCAGGACTTAGATGGTAGGTTTGACTATGAGGTCTGTTTGGTATTAGGCCCACACTATCAGCATCGCTTCATCAATTGGATAGAGTAGCGACAAATGTTGCCTAGATGGTGGCTTTAGTCTTGCCGTTGTATTATTTTGTAAGGTCTTATGTGAACAATTAATAAAATGATTGCATGCATCGTCCAGATGCAGAGGCGGGGGGTCTTCCTCCATTTCTAAAAAAATGCAGCAGATCATGCATGTGTCAAGTGGCCCACGAAACTACCTCAGTTTGGTCCCTGCTTATAGTTCAATCTCTCTCACACATACGTACAACGTAAATTGGGCATCATGCCCGCTCATCCCTACTCCCTCTCCCGTCACCCTCCTCTGGCAACATGGGGGAAACCCCAACCGCCGCCGGCAGGAAGGCCCTTCCTACCCCGCTCCCGCTGCACGTGGTGGCAGCAGGGCAGATCCGCCGCCCTCGCGCATCCCCGCCCTGCCACCAACCCCGAGATCCACTAGCCACCGCCGCAGCCGGGAAGCTCCCCCTCCGCCCGCCTTTGTTGCACCGCCGTCGGCCAGCTGGCCTAGCTGCGCCATGCCTCGGGATGATGGCAGCGGGGCGATTTCATCCCCAATGCTCCGTCCCGCGTCCACGATCTAGTTGCGCATCGCGGGCGCCCTCCTTCCCAGCTGCTGCACTCTCCTGCTGGTCTGGCGTCAGGCGCGGCGCACTTGGCTACGGCCTCTGCGTCCTCCCTTGCAATCCGCCCATCTCCCACCTTTGCGGCGTGACCAGCTATGCTGGTGCTGCCGTCGACTATGGGCTGCGCGCGAGACCTGGAGCCGGTCGCAGGGACGTCATAGCCTTCCTCCATGCAGGCGACCTTCCCATTCCCGGCGGCCCTTCCTCCCCTCCCGAGCCATGAAGATGGCTAAAGTGCGGAGGCGACGAGGATACTGTGCCTGTGTAGTCACGATGCTCCTCAAGGCGGGTGCTTGTTGGCGCTGCACCGGCCCCGGCGACCTCGAATCCGCATCTCTCTGGTGCCCATGGTCGCTGGTGTCCTCTATCGGGCAGCTCTGCCCTCTGTGACCTAGCAGTTGCATCCTTTCCAGCTCGCTTGGCTCACCGACGTCGCGATGGCTATGGCCACGGCAACTCGGATATGTGCCCCTCCAGTCCTAACTTGCCAGCATTGCTGATAGCCATCCCCCCCACCCCCCGTGGTTTGCTCCGCCGCCTACCCCGCCATGTACATCTCAAAGCCTCCCCTTTGGTCAGATCAATTGTTCGTGGGTTCGGAGGCAGCGCCACCCTCTGACGGCAGGTGCAGCCCCGCCAATCACCTTCCGACATGCTGGCTTCGACTAGCGCTGGCTTCCTCATCTTCGACTCCAGATACAGCGGCTATGGGATTGCTCAACCTCCGGTCGGGGCGAAATCCCTGGCCTGCTTGCCGGTGGTGGTAGCGGTGGCGTCTGGGGATGTCGTTACCTTCTTGCAGGCATTGTCAAGGCCCTCGGCTGAGCCCCTCCTCAAGCTCAGGGGAAACCCTAGGTCCTCCTGACCGGAAGGCGATGGCGTCTTGGCGTCGTATTCCTTCTTGAAGGCGCTATCTTGCTCGCTCGCGGTGTCTCCGATTTTGGTTTTCGTGATGTTGGTATTCTCGCTGGTTCGACTTGGCCGCTCTTGGTTCAGGCTTGGTAGGTCTAGCTGTGTTGTATCCCTTGTTCGGGCCGAGCACCCCTTGTCTCCCTGCTCTAGGCATCATGTTCACGCATGTCTGCGTCCATGTCATGTGATGTACCCCTTTCTGTACTCATTCGATTCCTTCTATCAATGCAATGATTCGCAAGCTTTGTGTATTCGCAAAAAATAAATTGGGCATCCTATGGCCCTACTGAAATCAAGGTTTTTGGAACTTTCTCCCTTCATCAGATGGATTACCTACCTTTGGTCTCTCTGGTACTAGAAAAAACTACCAACTGCCACACAGAGTACCTACAGGTTCGATCTCACCTGCAGCCAGCCTCTTCTTTAATTGTAGTATCATGCACTGACCGGTACCATCATTATGGAAACCGTTGTCTCTGATGTTTACATGTGAAATCGTTCGAATTGATCATATCAAGAGCGTTTCACAGGACAAATTATCACAGGAACGCCACTAGTACTAATTATATAGCTAGAAGCCATTGTCTCGTTGGAGAAATAACATTTTCTATATAAACAAGTGAGATAGTATATGTTGCTGCCGTCCTTTTTCAAATGCCAAGTAGGATATAAATTGGAAGATATATAATATATAGTGTGTATGTACACATGGATGAGCTAGTGCAGTGACACTGGACAAAATCAAAGTTGACTCATCACCAACCGAAGAAGGGAGAAGGACAATAACATGCACACATGCATACACTTGCATGTCTTTGGTACTATACACAGTAGATAAATCTCACAACTTGCAAGAAATTAATACTAGATGGAGTAACTAGCTACCATTGCAAGTTGCAATATTTTTCCTTTTTAATACCCCCTGGTTAGATTAAGAAATAGTTTGGGTGGATACTAGTAAGTATGCACGTGCAACGCATGAATAATCATACAGAGCAATTTCTCCCTTCGTATGTGTATGCCACACATCAAAGGCAATCAATTTCTCCCTTCGTATGTCACTAGTAAAAAATAGGGCTTTGGTCCAGGCAGGGCAAGCCCATTAATCTCGGTTCACACACGAACCGGGACCAATGGGGGCATAGGTCCCGATTCATGAGGCCAAGGTGCGGGCCGGGCCTCGGGGGCCATTGGTCCCGGTTCGTATGAGACCATTGGTCCCGGTTTCACAAACAAACCGGGACCAATGGACCTTGCTCCTGGGCCCCCACCATTAGTCCCGGTTGGTGTCTGGAATCATGACCAAAGGTGTTTTTTACAAAACTATAATATTCTACAATAGCAAAAATAATCAACTAAAAAGTTTTAATAAAACTCTAATAGGAAAAGGAATCAACTAAAAAGAATCAATAAAAAATAAAATTTATGCAACTTAAATTAGATAAAATTTATGCAACTAAAATGAAAATCATCGTAACAGATGAGTTTTCGTCTGAAACCCTGATACTTCGAAAGAGATTGTCCGTTTTGTACACGAAGTGCATCCAGTTTTTGTCGTAACCCTCTCACCTTTTTAGCACATACTATGTGGGTGAAATGATGATACCATGCGAACTTTCAACGTTTTCAGAGTTCATTTGAAGTGCTTTTGAATTTCAGGGTCATATAGCTCAAAAATTCAGTAAATGCATGAAAATTAACAAATGAAGTCAGAAAGGGTTGAAAATTGATCATGTGCCTTTGAATGGTACATTTTGAATACACAAAAAGTCTGGAGTTCAAAAAAGTTCAAAAAAATAAAATCCCTTTGTAACAGATGAGTTTTCATCCGAAACCCTGATACTTCGAAAGAAATTGTCCGTTTTGTACACGAAGTTAATCCAGTTTTTGCCGTAACCCTCTCAACTTTTTAGCACATGCTATATGGGTGAAATGATGATACCATGCCAACTTTCAACCTCTTCAGAGTTCATATAAAGTGCTTTTAAATTTTAGGGTCATTTAGCTCAAATAATGAACTAATATAAAAAAGATTGATTTGGAAAACTTTTATGAAACTCTAATAGAAAAAATAATAAACTAAACGAATAAACTAGAAAACTTTAATGAAACTCTAATAGAAAAAAGAATGAACTAGAAAACTTTAATAAAATTGTAATAGAAAAAAGTATTATTGAAACTAAAATTATATAAAATTTATGCAACTAAAATTACCAAAGCATTTGTTGTTCAAAACATTATAAGCAAAAAGAATTTTCATAAAATAAATAAACAAAGCAAAAATAAATTAAAATGAATAAGTAGAAACAAAATAAAATAAATAAGTAGAAACAAAATTAACTTTAATAAATAATTAGAAACAAAAAAATCAAATAAAATAAAATAAGAAAATTTTAATATAATAAATAAAAATAGCAACAGTAAAAAAGAAAAGAAAAAACTGGGTAAAAATAAAAAATGCCATCTACTGGGCCACCACGGCTTGAATACGACTAGGAACCGAGCTAGTTGGGCCAGGATTCAGACCCGCAGAAGGCCCAGCAGGCCCAACAATTTAGAGGAGTTCGAGAGAGATGACAGAGCGGCGCTTATAAACAGGTGCGACAGCTCCTCAGCTAGCGAGGTGGGACAACATCCCACCGCACCGCGGCTTTGGCAGGCACATGCCATTGGTCTCGGTTAGTGCCATGAATCGGGACCAATGCCCTCCTTTGGTCCCGGTTTGTGGCACCAACCGGGACTAAAGGGCGGCATTGGTCCCGGTTCGTGGCACCAACCGGGACCAAAAGGTCTCTGTTTCCCGCCTTTTGGGCTGCTGAAAAGAGACCTTTGGTCGCGGTTGGTGGCACCAACCGGGACTAAAGGGGGTCATTGGTCCCGGTTGGGGCCACGAACCAGAACCAATGCTTCATGTATATATAGCAACCACTTAGAAAATTTCAGTTTTCGTCTAGTCGTTGCCCCAGACGACGCGCACGTAGGATGACGCCGCGAGGCTGCCGGACGCCATCGCCGTCGCCCCCGCCCCGAAGCCCACGCCGACGCCGTCCGCCGCTCGCACCGTCGCCATCCGCCGTCCGCCGCCCGCGCCGTCGCCGTCGCCCGTGCCCCTGCCCCCGGCCCGCGCGCCCCAGCACGCCCCCGTCGTCGTCGCCCGCCCTTGTCGACGCCCTCGCCGGCCGGCCCTGCTGTGAGCCGCCACCGCTCCAGCTCTTTTTTTTCATTTTTTCATATATGTATTTTTTTACTAAATTTTCTATTTGAACATTTCTTAAAAAAACTAAGCAATACTACTTTTTTTGAACATTCTCTGATTTAGGTTAGTGAATTAGATGTTAGGTTAGTGTGCATTTTAGATTAGTTGAATTAGATCTTTTTTAGTAAGTGTTTAATAGAATTAGTTAGAAAAATAATAGAACTAGTTAAATTAGTTTATTTTTAGTAAGTACTACTTTATTTTATTTATAGTAAGTGCTTAGTAGTTGAACTACTTGATTTAATAAAACTACTTTATTTTACTATAGAAGTTGTTTATTTTTAGTAAGTATTACTTTATTTTATTTATAGTAAGTGCTTAGTAGTTGAACTAGTTGATTTACTAAAACTACTTTATTTTACAATAGAAGTAGTTTTTTAGTAAGAAAATTAATAGAAGTAGTTTATTTTTTTAGTTAAAGCAATTATTCTCGCATCGACGTCGACGATGCCTATCCGGCATCCTCGTCGTCGACTTGGCGGAGAAGGCCTGCTTGATCAGAGGGGTCATGTCCGAGACTGGACTCCGTCGGGCTGGTATTGGGAGGTGCTATCTTTCGGGGGCGTAGCTTGGTGAGGAGCCAGCCTGTCGTTGACCTGGACCTTGTTTGGTGGCAGTCGCGTGGGCCAGTGATGGTGCCGAAGTTTTCGGACACCGCGGAGGTGGTACGTCACGTGTCAGCGAGGAGGACGAGCACGTCCGTCGCTACATGGTTGCGTTGGAGGGCAGGTTCGACAATACCTAGCAGGTTCTTCAGGGATCTCACCGCAGCTATGATCCTGTGATGGTTCCTTCTGTTTGGGTGTCAACCGCCTGCACCGATACCGGTCCGGCGCTACGGTTCTACCTATATTAGCGATGCTATATGTATGATACTATTCGAGGTGTATTAGTGTAGCGACAGCATTCTCAATCCCAATTAAGCATCATCATTAAACATAACCCAACAAAATTAATTTAGAGTAACATGTTGAGATTCACATGATAATCCAAGTACTAGATACTCAAGATGTCCATAACCGGGGACACGGCTAACCATGATTAGTTTGTTACACTCTGCAGAGGTTTGCGCACTTTTCCCCACAAGACTCAATCGCCTCCATTTATTTTCTCGCACTACATGGTGTTTGAGAAGACGGATGACCGAGACATAGTCTTTCAGAAGCGCTAGCACCTTACGATCGGGTAGACCGTACCACCTACATCCCCTACATCTGCTAGTCTACCACTGTAAGAGTTCGCACAACTTAGTCAACTATGGTAGAGCCCATAATAGCTTGTGGCTGCACACTAAAGTTTCTAGCATGAATAGTCTCATGATCCCTTTGAGCCTGGGTGGCGGTCCAAAAGAAAACAGGCAAGTCCTGGAATACCCAGGTGCCTCAATCCACCCAGATGTGTGTTTAAGTTGCCAGCTTAGATAAACCATTAATTATCAATCTCACATCTGTCATGGATATCACTCACCCAATCCACGTCTACTAGCATAGCATGGCATAATAAGCAAAAGTAGAAGTAACTTCCAAATGTTTGATAATAAACAGGTAATAGGTACTACCTCATCTACTTCTCATCCCACAGTTTAATTAGATCCTAATCATGCAATGTGTGAGGATTGATATAATGCAATAAAACTGGGTAGTAGAAAATGTATGATCAAAGTGTTACTTGCCTTGCTGATGATCCGGAAAACCTAGCGATTCGAAGTAACAGGCGGCGCACTCCGGATACTCTATCGCAGACAAACAAATAAGCATACAATAAGTACTCAACTAATGCACAGGTAAAACTCAAATAAGAGATCTAACCAGAAGGTTCAACTTAAGAACTCCGGTTGACAAAAAGAATCAAATCGAACGAAACAACGAAAATCAAACAGCGGAAGAAAACAACTTCGTTCTAGTAATCTGGAACTAGGGCAAATTTTACAGTAGCAAAATCTTGTTTAAGTTGGTTAAACGGATAGAGGGTTTCGAGACGAAACTCTAGGCGCTTGAATCGCCTGATTCCGATAAACGAGCGAAAAGTTAAAGTAAAACGAAAATCGAATCAGGAATCACGATCAGAAAAATCACGAATTTAGTCCGAGAAAAAGAAAAACGACGAACGCTTGCTAAAATAAATAAACCGGAAAAACTGATCTATTTAAAAAAACCGAATCTATTAAACCGACGAAAACCGATCAGTTTTTTAAAAAAAACTGAAGGCACGAAAAACGAGGCGCGGCGGCGGCGGCGGCATCCGGTGACGGCGAAGCGGGGCGGCGCGGCGGCGGCGGCGCGGGCGGGCGGCGGCGGCGGCGATGCGGGCGGTGGTTAGGGTTGGGGGCTGGGGCGGCTAGGGTTCCCTGGGGCTGGGCCTCGGCTTATAAAGCCTAGTCGGGCCAGAGTCCTAGTCGGACACGGCCCGTTAGGTCGGTTCGTTTTTTTTAAATTATTTCCGCTCGGAAAAAAATAAAAAGAAATACTAAACGGACTCCAAAAATCCCAAAATAAATTTTCCCGGGCTTCTAAAACCAAGCCCAACAAAGTGAACATTTATTTGGGGCCTAAATGCAATTTTGAAAAACGCATATTTTTCCTAAATTCAAATAAAACACCGAAAAACTCCGAAATAACATCTTGTTTGATTTTATTATTAAATCCTCAATATTTCTCTATTTTGGGAAAGTCATTTTATTCCCTCTCTCATATTTTTGTAATAGAAATAATTGATGATAAAATAAATAAAATCAAATGATCCTATTCTCAAATTTTGAGAAAACTCAAATATGAAAATAACGAAATCCCCAACTCTCTCCATGGGTCCTTGAGTTGCGTAGAATTTTCTAGGATCAACCAAAATGCAAAAATAAAATATGATATGCAATGATGATCTAATGTATAACATTCCAAATTGAAAATTTGGGATGTTACAAACCTACCCCCCTTAAGATGAATCTCGCCCTCGAGATTTGGGTTGGCTAGAAAATAGGTAAGGGTGGTCTTTGAGCAAATCTTACTCTCGCTCCCAGGTGGCTTCATCGTCTGTGTGGTGGCTCCACTCAACTTTGCAAAACTTGATAACCTTGCTGCGAGTAACTTGGCTGGCAAACTCGAGGATCTTAACTGGTTTCTCCTCTAGGTCAAGTCGTTATCCAACTGAATAGTTTCCAAAGGCACTGTATCTCTCAATGGTACGTCATCCATCTCCGCGTGACACTTCTTTAACTGAGAAACGTGGAACACATCATGTACTCCTGACAATCCTTCATGCAATTCCAACTTGTAGGCCACTTCTCCCATACGTTCCAAAACTCGATATGGTCCTACAAATTGTGGCGCTAACTTCCCTTTAACTCCAAAACGCTTTGTTCCCCAAAGTGGAGATACTCGAAGATAAGCTCTATCTCCGACTTCGTAAACTGTCTCCTTGCGTTTAGAATCTTCATAACTCTTCTGTCTGGACTGGGCTATCTTGAGCCTATCGCGAATCAATTTCACCTTATGTTCAGACTCTTTAATCAAGTCAGGTCCAAACAACTGGGGGTCTCCGACTTCGTCCCACGACAGCGGTGTCCTACACCTCCTTCCGTACAAAGCTTCAAAAAGGGTCATCTTCAAACTGGTTTGGTAACTGTTGTTGTAAGAGAACTCTGCATATGGCAAATTATCGTCCCAACTAGATCCATAATCTAGCGCACAAGCTCTCAGCATATCCTCCAAAATCTGATTTACTCTCTCGGTCTGTCCATCTGTCTGTGGATGAAAAGTTGTACTGAATTCTAGCCTGGTACCCAAAGTTTCGTGCAACTGCTTCCAAAATTTTGAGGTAAACTGGGTTCCTTCCTCGGAACTCCATGCAGACATACTATTCTGGTCATGTATATCTTTGCCAACTTAGCACTGGTGTAAGTGGTCTTTACTGGGATGAAATGAGCTACTTTCGTAATCGATCAACTACAACCCAAATTGAGTCATAGCCTGAACGAGTCCTGGGCAATCCCGTGATAAAATCCATGCCTAACTTATCCCACTTCCATTCGGGTATTGGCAATGGTTGTAACAATCCTGCTGGCTTCTGATGCTCTACCTTTACTCTCTGGCATACATCACAAACTGCTACATACTCCGCAATATCCTTCTTCATTCCCATCCACCAGAAAATATCCTTCAAATCCAAATACATCTTGGTATTTCTTGGGTGAATGGAATACGGTGAATCGTGTGCCTCTTGCAAAATCAACTTCCTGATCTCCGGGTTATTGGCCACGTAAACACGGTCTTCAAACCATAGGGTATCGTGCTCATCCTCACGAGATCCTTTAGCTTTTCCTTTGCTTAGTTTCTCCTTTATAGCGGCAATCTCTTTGTCAGTTTTTTGAGCTTCTCTGATTCTATCTATCAAAGTTGACTGAATCTCTAGTGCTGCTACATAGCCTCTCGGAACTATTTCCACACATAGTTCACGAAGATTTTCTGCTAACTCCTTAGGTATCCCTCCCATCATTATCGTATTGACATGGCTCTTATGGCTTAACGCGTCAGCTACTACATTAGCCTTTCCGGGGTGATAGTGCAATTTCATATCATAATCTTTGATAAGCTCCAACCATCTCCTTTGTCTGAGATTCAACTCCTTCTGTGTGAAAATGTACTTCAAACTCTTATGATCCGTGTACACCTCACAATGGTTTCCAATGAGGAAATGTCTCCATGTCTTCAATGCATGCACTACGGCTGCTAACTCCAAATCATGCGTGACATAATTCAACTCAAGGGGCTTCAGTTGTCTTGAGGCATATGAAACAACTCTCCCTTCCTGCATAAGCACTGCTCCAAGTCCTTGACGTGAAGCGTCACAATACACCTCATAATCTTTGGTCTGGTCTGGCAAAATCAACACTGGTGAGGTAACCAAGCGTTTCTTCAACTCCTGAAAACTAGCCTCACACTTCTCAGTCCATATGAACTTGGTATCTTTCTTCAACAACTCCGTCATAGGCTTCGCAATCTTTGAGAAATTCTCAATAAACCTCCGGTAGTATCCTGCGAGTCCAAGAAAACTCCGGATCTCTCCAACTGTTGTTGGGGCTTCCCACATGGTCACGGTTTCAACTTTAGCGGGATCTACTGCTATACCTTCTCCGGATATAACGTGTCCGAGGAATCCTACTTCCTTCAACCAAAACTCAGATTTGCTGAACTTGGCATATAATTGGTGTTGTCTGAGCTTTCCAAGTACCAAACGCAAATGCTCCTTATGCTCCTCTTCATTCTTCGAATATACTAGGATATCATCAATGAAAAC
Organism: Triticum aestivum; assembly: GCF_018294505.1. NCBI lineage: Eukaryota > Viridiplantae > Streptophyta > Magnoliopsida > Poales > Poaceae > Triticum > Triticum aestivum. Next base: position 28,731,216 of record NC_057806.1, on the reverse strand, counting down.
TACGACGAACTTATCCAAAAACTCCATAAAAACTTTGTTCATCATGTTCATAAAATAGGCAGGCGTGTTAGTCAGACCAAATGACATAACGGTATACTCATACAACCCATACCTGGTGGTAAAAGCTGTCTTCAGAATATCCTGTTCTCGAATCTTCAACTGGTGGTATCCTGATCGCAAATCGATCTTGGAAAATTCTTTAGCTCCTTGCAATCGATCAAACAGATCGTTGATCATTGGTAGTGGGTACTTCTTCTTGATCGTTACTTCGTTCAATCCTCGATAATCAACAACTATCCTTAACGGTCCATCCTTCTTCTCCACTAGAAGTACTGGCGATCCCCAAGGCGAAGAACTTGGGCGAGTATATCCCTTATCCAGTAACTCCTTAATCTGCTTCTTAATTTCCACCAAATCCTTTGCTGGCATCTTATATGGTCTCTTTGATATTGGCCCAGTGCCTGGCAATAGCTCAATCAAAAACTCAATATCTCTATCTGGTGGCATGCCTGGCAACTCTTCTGGAAATACATCAGGGAAATTCCTTACCACTGGTACTTCCTCCTGCACAACTCCTGTTAGGCAATTTACTTGGGTCCTCTTTGGCACATGCCGGGATACATACTTGATCCTTCTCCCTTCTGGTTTGGTAAGCAAAATTGACTTACTAGCACACTCAATATTCCCTTCATACTTTGATAACCAATCCATGCCTAATATCACATCTAATCCTTGAGATTCCAATACTACTAGGTCTGAGGAAAAATATAGTTACCAATCCTTAATGGTAACCGATCACACCATAGACTAGCCACATACTCTGCTCCTGGCGAGGTTACTAACATGGGTGACCTAAGGGCTTGGGTTGGTAGGTTATACTTATCCACAAATCCCCTTGAGATGTATGAATGCGATGCACCAGTATCAAAAAGAACGAATGCAGTAAATGACTTAACCAAAAACTTACCTGTTACTGCATCGGGCTGAGCTTCAACCTCCTCCACGCTAACGTGGTTCACCTGTCCCCTATTGAAAGGGTTCGGCTTCTTCCCAGAACTTCCATTGCCATTTTGGCCTTCAGGACATTCATTGGCATAATGTCCTGGCTTCGAACACTTATAGCAAGTGACTTGGCTCAAGTCCTTCTTTGCTGGGGTTGATGGGTTGGTGCGGTTCTGGCCGTTGCTTCCTCCGTTGCCATTACCATTCTTAGTGCCATTGTGATTATGCGAGCTACCTCCCCCATGGGTATGCTAAAAATGTCCTCCCGGTCTAGGGGTAAAACGTGGCTTCTGCTGAGCTCCTGAATTGTACTTTCCTTGTCCATACTTCCTCTTGCGATTCTCAATTTGCTGCTGCTTCCCTTCAATCATAAGAGCACGATCTACCAACTCCTGGTAGTTGTTGAAGGTGGCTACCATCAACTGCATGCTCAACTCATCATTCAGTCCTTCCAGAAACTTCTCTTGTTTAGCTGCATCCGTAGCAATGTCATCTGGGCATAACGTGCTAGCTTACTAAACTCCTCCACATACTGGCCAACTGTCCGTCTTCCTTGGCGCAAGTTACGAAACTCACGCTTCTTCATGGCCATAGCTCCTGCTGAAACATGGGCAGTACGGAAAGCCTGCTGAAACTGGTCCCATGTGACAGTCTCGACTGGGAAGGTTGCTGTGAAATTCTCCCACCATGATGATGCGGGTCCTTCTAACTAATGTGCGGCAAACTTCACCTTCTCCGCATCTGTGCATCCTGCTGTGGTCAACTCCCTAGCTGTCTTGCGGAGCCAATCATCTTCTACTATCGGCTCGGTGCTGCTGGAAAACACCGGCGGATTCAGCCTAAGAAAACGGGCTAAGTGGTGAACAGGTGGTGGTGGTGGTGGTGGGTTGTTGTTGTTGTTCCCCTGATTCTGATTCTGGACTAGCAACTGCACCAATGTGTTCTGCTGCTGGATTAACTGGGTGAGCTCCGGTGGAAAGGCAAATCTGGGGTCACGTCTCAGAGGCATCTGAGGGTTTAGAAAATATGAGATATAAGAATAGAGAGGGTCTAAAGAGAAAACACTACCCATATGCACATGAGGCAAAAGCAAACAATTCACTTCAATCAATCAACCAAAGGCATACAATCGATCTAACTATCGCAAAAGTGCTGGGACTACTATATTTACATGGTGGACTACTACTACTGGTGAGGTGGCCTATTAGAAATATTCTACGGTTGTTGACTCCATAATATCTGCTCCAACTTCATCAACATAGTCATCATCGCTACTATTTGCTTCCAAGTTGGTGCCGCTGATGATGATGTAGTCTTCCGGACTAATCTCCTTGGGTTCTTCGTCTTCCTCTACTGGCGTCGGGCCTCCCATAAATATTCCAATCTTCTTTGTTAGGTCGGCATTCTTATCCACCAATACTTTAATTTTCTCTTCATAATCTTCAAGTGTAGCCTTGAGTTCTTCCTCCAGTTCCTTGATTCTAGTCTTAGCCTTCTTCAGATCTATCTTATCAGCGCACATCTGGTTCTCCTGTCGGCGAATGTGCTGGTTTAGCTCCTGGATAAAAGCTGCAATTGATCTATCCTTCCTGGTGCTGATCATCTCCCAGTGTTCATCTCGGCGCCCACAAATCTAGTAGATAGTATCCTTGAGATCCTTGCGGTAGACTTTTCCAATGCGTCCCATGGTGATGTGAGCTGCCATGCTCTTTCCTAGACTCCAAGTTGGTGCATCAAAAGAAAATTCTATGGGCTTAGTGACTCGCATGAACATCCTTCCTGGAACTTGAACTTGAATCATCCAGCGCTCTTCTTCAGGTAAAGTGGCATTGTAGGTTCCCGTGAAACTTGGTACTCCTATGTTCAGGTATCTAGTGACTTTCTTCAAGTGGCGTCCAAAGGGTGCATCTTCCTCCGGTTGCATAAACTTGTTCCTTGCATCCGCCATCCTAAAGAATAGAAAAGATGAGAGGTCAGAAGAGAAGAGAGTGAGTAGTGATCTAGGTCTTTAGCTTAGTGGTCGTGCCCTACAGTCAGCGTGTGCTCTGATACCATCTCTGTAGCGACCAGGCCTCATACAGTCTGATCTCTATGTTCTGGTGTCATCCCTGGATCAGTAATGCTGACACCACACAGTACTCAGAGGATTTATAGCAGAGTAGCAATCACACACTTATTACATCGAATGTTTCAAAAGAGAACTTATTACAATAAATATGGCTTAAGGCCATCTAACAGCGGAAGGCTTGGAAGATAAGTGAGTCCATCAACTCCAACGGCATCACTGAGTATAGAACCACGACCTAAAAACTCCTTAATCGTCGTCTGAAAAGTCTGCAACATTAACGTTGCAGCCCGAAAATGGGTCAGCACATGGAATATGCTGGCAAGGTAACACATAGAGAGTAATGGAATGAAACAGCTATACCATATGCATATTTGGCTGGTGGAAAGCTCTATGGTTACAGTTTTGCGTAAAGCCAATTTTTCCCTACTTCAAAGGAATAAAATTTTAATTACTATCAAGGTGGTTGTTAAACATTGAGAATGGTTGACAGCATTCTTAATCCCAATTAAGCATCATCATTAAACATAACCCAACAAAATTAATTTAGAGTAACATGTTGAGATTCACATGATAATCCAAGTACTAGATACTCAAGATGTCCATAACCGGGGACACGGCTAACCATGATTAGTTTGTTACACTCTGCAGAGGTTTGCACACTTTTCCCCACAAGACTCGATCGCCTCTGTTTGTTTTCTCGCACTACATGGTGTTTGAGAAGATGGATGACCGAGACATAGTCTTTCAGAAGCACTAGCACCTTACGATCCGGTAGACCGTACCACCTACATCCCCTACATCTGCTAGTCTACCACTGTAAGAGTTCGCACAACTTAGTCAACTATGCTAGAGCCCATAATAGCTTGTGGCTACATACGAAAGTTTCTAGTATGAATAGTCTCATGATCCCTTTGAGCCTGGGTGGCGGTCCAAAAGAAAACAGGCAAGTCCTGAAATACCCAGGTGCCTCAATCCACCCAGATGTGTGTTTAAGTTGCCAGCTTAGATAAACCATTAATTATCAATCTCACATCTGTCATGGATATCACTCACCCAATCCACGTCTACTAGCATTGCATGGCATAATAAGCAAACGTAGAAGTAACTTCCAAAGGTTTGATAACAAATAGGTAATAGGTACTACCTCATCTACTTCCCATCCCCCAATTTAATTAGATCCTAATCATGCAATGTGTGAGGATTGATCTAATGCAATAAAACTGGGTAGTAGAAAAGGTATGATCAAAGTGTTACTTGCCTTGCTGATGATCCGGGAAACCTAGCGATTCGAAGTAACAGGCGGCGCCACTCCGGATACTCTATCGCAGATAAACAAACAAGCATACAATAAGTACTCAACTAATATACAGGTAAAACTCAAATAAGATATCTAACCAGAAGGTTCTACTTAAGAACTCCGGTTGGCAAAAAGAATCAAATCGAACGAAACAACGAAAGTCAAACAGCGGAAGAAAACAACTTCGTTCTAGTAATCTGGATCTAGGGAAAATTTTACAGTAGCAAAATCTTGTTTAAGTTGGTTAAACAGATAGAGGGTTTCGAGACGAAACTGTAGGCGCTTGAATCGCCTGATTCCGATAAACGAGCGAAAAGTTAGACTAAAACGAAAATCGGATCAGGAATCGCGATCAGAAAAATCACGGATTTAATCTGAGAAAAAGAAAAACGACGAACGCTTGCTAAAATAAATAAACCGGAAAAACCGATCAATTTAAAAAAACAGAATCTATTAAACCGACGAAAACCGATCGATTTATTTAAAAAAAAACGAAGGCATGAAAAACGAGGTGTGGCGACGAACCTCGGCGGCGGCGTCCGGCGACGGCGACGCGAGGCGGCGCGGCGGCGGGCAGCGGCGGCGGCGGCGCGGGCGGGTGGCCGCGGTGGCGCGGGCGGCGGCTAGGGTTGGGGGCTGGGGCGGCTAGGGTTCCCCGGGGCTGGGCCTCGGCTTATAAAGCCTAGTCGGGCCAGAGTCCTAGTCGGACACGGCCCGTTAGGTCGGTTCGTTTTTTTTAATTATTTCCGCTCGGAAAAAAAATAAAAAAGAAATACTAAACGGACTCCAAAAATCCCGAAATAAATTTTCTCGGGCCTCTAAAATCAAGCCCGACAAAGTGAACATTTATTTGGGGCCTAAATGCAATTTTGAAAGACGCATATTTTTCCTAAATTCAAATAAAACACCGAAAAACTCCGAAATAAAATCTTGTTTGATTTTATTATTAAATCCTCAATATTTCTCTATTTTGGGAAAGTCATTTTATTCCCTCTCTCATATTTTTGTAATAGAAATAATTGATGATAAAATAAATAAAATCAAATGATCCTATTCTCAAAATTTGAGAAAACTCAAATATGGAAATAACGAAATCCCCAACTCTCTCCATGGGTCCTTGAGTTGCGTAGAATTTTCTAGGATCAACCAAAATGCAAAAATAAAATATGATATGCAATGATGATCTAATGTATAACATTGCAAATTGAAAATTTGGGATGTTACAATTGGTGATAATATTCGACAATGTACGGACGCAAGAGATGATGTAGTTTTGCTTATTGAATGCATGCTAAAATGAAATGCTCAATATGTCCTTTTTTAGAAAGATAATTAAACGATATTTCGGGTTGACTTTAAGTCTGTCGAGGCTCCACCATATATGAGAGAGGACGAAGAAGCCCGACCGTTGTCATGGGGCTCATTTCTCCTTCTTCTCCGGGTGCTAGACCTTTGTTATGCACTAGGGGAAGGAGTAACGACCATCACCGACGGTCGCAAATGTCAGAGAGGAATCAGTGAGGGAGAGTCTCCACCATATAGACTCGGCAGACCGATACTCAACCCATGATGAATAATAATGATCTATTTTATTTTTTATAGTGCATATATTGAATTGAACAAGTCTAATCTTTGAATTATGAACGTAGGAAATGTCGTCATCAGACGATGAAAGTCTCCCGGGGGAGTGCAGCTGGTGCATGACGACCGAGGTCTGTGCGACAGGCCTCATCGGGACGAAGATCGGCGCTTCAGCATTAAGCTCCAGGAGACCTTCGATGTTGAAATGTTACGCAACGACGAAAAGTGTTTTTTCGTAATTAAGCATGACTTCAACTATTTCAACGTGCAATTTTCATCTTTTACAATTCGAGTAGCTTATCCCATGCCATGCAAGACGCTATGTCTTGGAAATGATGGTTTTGAAGACCATGAAAATTTTGAAACAAAGAAAATTCACCTAAGGACCCATCATGATGTGGATTTTGAAGTAAAATTGTATAATTCTGAGAGCGTGGCCCATTCTGGTTGCAAATATTGGGAAGCACTTTGCAAGATGTATGGTTTTTATGAGGGTATGCTTGTCATCATGGATCTTGGTGATCCTAACATCGACCAAGACAATATGGACATTTGGGTCCTTGTTGATACGCTTCCAATTCTACTGCTATGTGAGTTTCTCAAACATAGTTATTAACTAATTTATATTGTTCATTTCAAAATAATTGACAGCTTATTTTCATTGTTCAAACAATGTGCGGAACATGGTAGACAGAACCTACTACACCGATGGCTTCGAGTTAACTTATCAGGAGAAAAATCATCTGGTCGCATTTTGTACTGATCTTGAGAATTACAATATCTATAATAAAACTCCTCCACATTATGGTCAATACGTGGCACTAGTGCACGTGTCGAACTACGGTAACATCCATGGAGATGCCATGGTAAGATTTTTTACTATTACGACATCCATGCATCTTTTGCATAAAGTCTTTTAAAACTTAACTACATTGCTAACTACGAAGTTATTACTATGTTTTTCAACAAAAAATCCCGGATGATTGTGTGCCTCATCTGATGTATCTGAATGGTTGCCTTGATGTTTGAACATACAGCCAGGTCTTCCTACAAATCTGACATGTCCATATCGGATTTCTAAAAGAAGTGGAGACATGAAAATCACAAAATGGAAAAAATTGTATGGACAGTCGTAAGGTGGTACTTGGAAGCAAAAGGAAGCGAAGCGTGAGAATTTGGAGACAGTATGATCTCCATTCTCCATAATGGAGAGTCAGGGCCTATATTGTTTTATGCTATTTTACCGTAAAGAGGGTATTTAGGTCCTACCTAATACTGATGATCATGTGCTAAGAACAATTAATTTGGGATGGTTCGATGACTATGAGGATGATGATCGTATGACTTGTTATTAATAACGAGTAGAAGTTGTATGGTGATGATTAGTAGGACTTGTTATTATGATGAAGCATGATGCGAGCATGAAGAGTTTTTATATATCAGTGGGTGAAATGAACATGGATTGGATTGAAGTGAAGGCAACATGTGGTGCATGTCGAAAGTAGTACTAATCCAAACTTGATCAAGTTAGGATATTAGTATTATTTTCGACATGCACCACACATGTTGCCTTCACTTCAATCTAAGCCATGTTTAGGCATAGTAGTAGCATTGGTAAACCAAGCACGGAGATAAGAAAGAACACTTCTCTCTATTAGCTAGCTAACACCCTAAATTAACCCCCAAAACCCCTAAAACACCCTCTTTAAAAAAACAAAAACCTCAGCTCCTAGCTGTTGACGCGTGGATGCCTTTTGGTCCCGGTTGGTGCTACCTACCGGGACCAAAGGCCCTCCTGCCTGGGCTCGCCGCAGGGGCCACGTGAAGGCCCATCTGTCCCGGTTGGTGTAAGAACCGGGACTAAAGGTATAGGGCTTTAGTACCGACCCTTTAGTCCCGGTTCCCCAACCAGGATAAATAGGCCCTACAAACTGGGACAAATGACCCTTTTTCTACTAGTGTGTGTATGTCACACATCAAAGCCAATTGGCTGGATGAATTTCTGTAAACCCTCACAATAAATAAAATATAAACTGGATAAACTCATCAGTTCATAATTAGCAGACCGGACCATGCACATTCTTATTATGAAAAGGGGTCATTCACACTAAATTTTACATTAGATATTTTCCATTTAAAGTATATCAGTACTAATATTAATATAGTTGTAGAAAGAGTACCTCTTTTTGCCTGGAATACAGGAGATAAGCTTTAAACATGTTAATCATCAGAAACTTAGCCATTTTTTTACATTCAATGTACTCTTCGGATAGAAGAATACCTAAAGTTGATGTTAGGATAGGAAACGAGTCTTCAAAAACCGATATTGTAAGTAAAACTGGGTGAACTTCTACCAACCCCTTGCAAAATTAAAACAAAAAACTGGATAAACTTCTCCATAAAGCATATGGGCATAAATTATTTAGTTATGTATAGTAAAAATGGAATAAAATATTCTAGAATGTCTCTACTTTATAATGCAAACTTCATAGGACTTTTGATACAATTAAGCATTGTACAAATGGATATGGTAAAGACACAAACTTGGAATAATGGTGCAAAAAAGGACAATAGGAACATACAAAATGAGCCCCAAAAGGTTAATATTATCAGAAGTATAAATTGATTTAGGGCCGTACACTATAGCAAGGATAAGCAATGGCATTTAAAGCAATCAAAAGAGGTTAAATCGTAATATGAACAATATCAGGGAAAAAAGTATCCAACAATATTTGATTTAAGAACAACCTCATGTCATACATGCATGAGAATAACGCCAAATTCACAAATCAAAATCAATATTAACATGTAGGACAATGTCAATTATAACAGTGCGAGCCCATATAACAGTTCACCTATTTATACCGATTACAATCGGTTCAATTTTACACATAGAAGCATTCGACATAGTGATCCTAAAGGCAATGCCTTCAATTATAACTGTGCAGTTGCTAATTGAAGTGGATTAATTTATGGTAAATTGAATTAAAATAGAGTAAATGTTTCCCATGAATGCAATAAATCCTGAAAAAACTAATCGATGGCCGAGATTCAGGATAAAAATGGAATGGGGCTCAGCTAAATTGGGATCAATTGCTTTTAGAAAAATAGAATATAGCTAAATCAGTGCACGCCCAAGGCCAGAGAAATTATTGATGAAAGTATCATCCATTAAAAATTGTGTTCATTTTGGATTTTTCGTTCACATGTGAGCATCAAGTATCTAAACATGAGCTTCACATACATTAAAAAAAATATGAAAATGAATAAGTATACTGAGTGTCTAAGCATGATAAAAATGGAGGATGGTAGAAGCTGCAATACCAGCTTCTTGATAATCCCAGCGTTTAGACTTATGTAGCAACATGGCGTCTCAGTAGACAATACTCGGCAAGCACCAAATTGTTCTGGCTAGTGAGACCTTGTGAATTGCTTCAGAACCAAGGATGCTAACTAATCGATCCATTTGTCGATCTCTCTCACAAGCTGCCACTTGACACAGCAATTGCAATTTAAGTTACAGCTTACAGGTTAGTAAAACTTAAACTGACGACGAACAAAAAGTAGCTCCAGCTCAAGCTCCTGCTTGATACTCATACCATTTCTATTACAATTTGTAGAACTACCTAACCTGCAAATGGTACTAATTGTTAGAAGTAGATTGTCTTTAAGATCTAAGCACGATAAAAATGGAGGATGGTAGAAGCTGCAATACCAGCTTCTTGATAATCCCAGCGTTTAGACTTATGTAGCAACATGGCGTCTCAGTAAACAATACTCGGCAAGCACCAAATTGGTCTGGCTAGTGACGCCTTGTGAATTGCTTCAGAACCAAGGATGCTAACTAATCGATCCACTTGACACAGCAATTGCAATTTAAGTTACAGCTTATGCTGGGACAAACTCACCGACGCAAACGACCCCGGATAGAAGTAGACGAAGTAGACACCATAATTTTTCCGGCGACGAACGCCGCGGCGCATGAACACCTGTATCTTGGCTTTATTTCTCACAATGACTCAAACACATACATGAAGGTACACACGCAGCACAACCCTAAAGAACTCTCACGTCGACCGGGCACACACGACGGTCCCGACGAAGACTACATCTTCCTTAGGCCCCTCTCATGTTGCCTCTCTACCTAGGCACATACCCCACTCGGTGGCACATACCACACTCGATCAATACACATGAGAGCTATTTATACCCGGTGCACACACACCTAGCTAGCTACCACACACGCAAGACCCGGCCACCACTAGCACGTACTCAGGGCCGGCTCACCCATTAACTAACTAACTCATGCATGACTAGGCCATCACGCCATGAAGCTAGGTAACCAACTAACCATCTGGACTAAGCACCACGCGCTGGACTAACAAACTGCCACGGCCAAGGATGGGTGCACGCGCATATCCATCTGATGCATGCACTACATGTCTACATCCGTCGGTCTCCACAACGGCACACGACCTGGCCAGAACAACACACACATGCATGAACTGCCGCACGCACACGCCATACGCTCACGCCACGTTACTGCGTCCCGCACGTCTCATCCATCCCGTGCGCATCCGACGCATCGGACGAGTCCGACCACACACATCGTGGCTTATTCTAACACACCCCCCTAAGCCACGACCTAGAAGAGTTCGTTGTCGTCGACGTTGTAGCCGCTACCGCCCTGATGTCGCTGCCAAGCCTGCCACCGTGCCGCCGTGCCCTTCGTGCGCAGTCCCCACGTCCCCGCGCTCCCGGCCGCGCTCCCGCCGCGCACGTACGCGATCTGCACAACCAGGTCCAGCGCCTCGACGCGGTCCACTCCCGCGGTCTCGACGCGCCCGACGCGTCCGGTGCGCACCCATAACACGCACCGGTCACGTCCGGCTCGCCGCCGCGCTTATTGCCCTGCACCGCTGCGCCGTCAACCACAGCGCAACGCCTCCACGGTCGTCGCGCCGAGCCGCCGCGGCCTCTGCAACACCACGCAGGTCCTCCGCGACCTCCTCGACTCCGCGACCGCCGCTGCTCGTCGCGCGCACGGCATCACGCAACACCGTCGTGGACTCGCCGCGCGTTGCCGACGCCACGCGCTCACCGCGCGCCCGGCATCACGCCACACCGCCATGGACTCGCTGCGCGATGCCGACGCCACGCGCTCGCCGCGCGCCGTTGCCAAGACCTTCATGTCCGCCGCGCACCGCGGGCAGCGCGGACGCCGCCGCGCGCCACGGCCGCCCCTCGAATCTGGCTCTGATACCAAATGTTGGGACAAACTCACCGACGCAAACGACGCCGGATAGAAGTAGACGAAGGAGACACCATAATTTTTCTGGCGCACGAACGCCTGTATATTGGCTTTATTTCTCACAACGACTCAAACACATACATGGAGGTACACACGCAGCACAACCCGAAAGAACTCTTACGTCGATCGGGCACACACCACGGTCCCGACCGAGACTACATCTTCCTTAGGCCCCTCTCATGTTGCCTCTTTACCTGGGCACATACCCCACTCGGTGGCACATACCACACTCGATCAATACACATGAGAGCTATTTATACCCGGTGCACACACACCTAGCTAACTACCACACACGCAAGACCCGGCCACCACTAGCACGTACTCAGGGCCGGCTCACCCACTAACTAACTAACTCATGCATGACTAGGCCATCACGCCATGAAGCTAGGTAACCAACTAACCACCTGGACTAAGCACCACGCGCTGGACTAACAAACTGCCACGGCCAAGGGTGGGTGCACGCGCATATCCATCTGATGCATGCACTACATGTCTACATCCGTCGGTCTCCACAACGGCACACGACCTGGCCAGAACAACACACACATGCATGAACTGCCGCACGCACACGCCATACACTCACGCCACGCTAGCGCGTCCCGCCCGTCCCGCGCGCATCTGACGCGCCCGACGAGTCCGACCACACACGTCGTGGCTTATTCCAACAGCTTACAGGTTAGTAAAACTTAAACTGACGACGAACAAAAGGTAGCTCCAACTCCAGCTCCTGCTTGAAACTCATACCATTTCTATTACAATTTGTAGAACTACCTAACCTGCAAATGGTACTAATTGTTAGAAGTATATTGTCTTTAAGATAGGGATAAGAGTTAGAGATACAATATATTAAATCATGTATAACTTGCCCTCTACTTCAAGTCTCTCTCCCTCACAGGTACATTTATATATACCCTACAAAGGTCAGATCAATACAACGAATATTATCATCCTATAATTTTCTACATGGTATTAGAGCGGTTAGTCTCACGACGCCGATCCTAAATTTTCTCCACCACTTTCGCAGCGCGCCGCCCTCGGAGAGATTAATTTTCTCGCCTCGGTAGCGCAGCACCCGACCCCATCAAAGATTGGATCGGTTCTGTAGTTTAGATATTAGATCAATCCTATGTTGGAATTTGCTAGTGGGCTTTTGGCCCGAAGCCCAACTAAAATTCTGAAATTCTCTTGGCCCATTCATGCACACATATGAGTAGTGTGAGTGATACTAAAGTTTAATCCCATCCCATAAGTTGAGAGAGAGTTGCACCTCTTTATAAGGTGAGCTCTTCTATCACTTGTATGAGCATGAGAAGAGGAGACCTACACGCGCGCTCCTCCTCCTCGCTCGCCTCGCCTCATCACGACGCGCTGCGGGTTGCGGGAATAAGCCGAGCCGAGGACAGAGCTATGCACGTATTCTATATTTTTGCTGCTCGGGAATAATTAATAAGTCATTAATTAATAATTAATGGATGCGTTAATTACTCAGTCGTTTCCGATCCTTTTGGATCGTGGGGCTATTACTTGGACGTGGGGGTTTTCTCCACGACCTACCCGGCCCGCATTATATAGTAAGGCAGACGTCTACCCTAGCTGCCGCCGTATCATATGTTTCACACCACCGTTCCAGAGCATTGCGCCGCCACGCAAGTCTTCTCCATCCTTCCTTCCGGCGTGCACCGCCAGAAGGGACAGCAGGCCTCTGGAACCCCGCCTCTCGTGATCCTGTACGGGAGAGGGGCGATCACGTTTTTGGGGAGAGCACTCGCGCGACTGCTAGCAGCGACGACTTCGCCAACGATGACTTCTTCCCCGAAGTCGGCAACCTCATCCTCGACGACATGGGCGACAACATCAACGCCGGCGGTGCTGCTCCCGCTGCATCGTATGTGATTCTATCCTTCTTGTTTGAGATCGTGGTAGAATTCATGTTTCTAGTATGTGCTTTAGATGTGATATGTTCATCTACTATGCTAGTTCGCCATCTCTGCTAGTGCTTTCATGATTTATCTTCTATTTATTCAGATTAAATCTCGTAGTAATTTGCTCATATTCTCACAATCCAAAAACCTGAATATAGGCAATTTAACCGAGTGGTTTTGCTGCGCATTTGAAGCCGCCTGCCTTTAAGGGGGTACAATATAAGAGGTGGCGCATGAGAGCAGTCTACTGGTTTCAGACCATGTGCTGCTATGACGCCACTGAGGGCTAGCCTGAGGGCGATCTTAATCCAGCACAAATGGAAGCTTTTAGAAGATCAATACTCTCTTTAAAGGTGCCCTTCTAAGTGTTCTTGATGATTCCATTGTGGACTCGTATATGTCGGTTGACAACGGCAAGGACATATGGGATGCGCTCGAGGCCAAGTTTGGTGCCTCGGACACCGGCGGCGAGTTGTACGTCATGGAGCAATTCTATGACTACAAGATGACTGATGAGCGCTCTGTTGTACAGCAGGCTCATGAGATACAATCACTCGCCAAAGAACTTGAGTACTTTAAGTGTGTGTTGCCAGACGAATTTGTTGCCGGGGGCATCATTGCCAAGCTTCCACCTTCGTGGAATATTTTTTCTACTTCCCTGAAACACAAGAGACAGGAGTTTTCCCTTTTATATCTCATTGGTACTCTTTATGTTGAAGAGAAGGCGAGATCAAAAGACACACGTGCTCGAGTTGCTGAGGGAGCTTCTAGTGCCCACATGGTACAGAAGAAGAACTTCAAGCCCAACAAGTTCAAAAACAACAAGAACAAAACTCAGGGCAAAGGCAAGTTTGACGCAAAGAACAAGCTGTCACATTCTACCAACTTCAAGAAGAATTCTCACAAGAAGGGGAAGGGACTTTGCCATGTCTGCGGTGATCCTAATCACTGGGCTTCGAAGTGTCCTAACCGCTTTGAGGAGTGTGAACATGAGAAGAGCAGCAAGTCCGCTAATGTTGTCATCGGTGATACTGATATGAAGGAATCTAGATACGATATTCTTCCTACCATCCTTTCAATATTTCAATCTCCTGATTGGTTAATTGACACCGGTGCCAATGTACATGTTTGTGATGATGCCTCCATGTTTTCTTCTTACCAGGCCACAGGGACTTCTCCCGTGCTAATGGGGAATGTGTCACATGCCATTGTTCGAGGTGTCGGTACGGTTGATCTAAAGTTTACTTCAAGGAAGACCGTGCGTCTGAAGAACTTTCATCAGGTGCCGTCCATCAATAAGAATCTCGTCAGCGGTTCCCGTTTATGTCGAGATGTTTTTAAGTTGGTTTTTGAGTCCAATAAAGTTGTAATTTCCAACTATGGACAATTTGTTGGAAAAGGCTATGAGTGCGGAGGCTTGTTCCGCCTATCTTTGTCAGATATTTGCACTAAAGTTATTAATAATGTTTGGCACAATAATGAATCTGATATTTGGCATTCACGACTTTGTCATATTAACTTTCATTGCATGATGTGGCTAGCCAATACGAATTTAATTCTGAAAATCCCTACTGTCAAAGGCTCCAAGTGCCAAGTATGTGTGCAAGCTAAGCAACCTCACAAGTCCCATAAGACTGCAAAGGCAAGAGACTTGGCGCCACTAGAGCTTATACATTCTGATCTTTGTGAGATGAATGGTATGTTGACAAAAGGTGGAAGAGATACTTCATGACGCTGATTTACGACTCCACTAGATATTGTTATGTGTATCTTCTGAAATCAAAAGATGAGGCTTTAACTTTCTTCAAAAACTATTAAGCTGAAGCAGAGAACCAACTTGATCGGCAAATTAAACGACTAAGGTCTGATTGTGCACTACTAGGGAAAAGGTTATACACAGAAACTTAGCAGAAGCACGGTTTAGAAATAGACGTTACTGTTAAATAGCGGTAGTGCGCTTTATAAAACTGCGCTACTTATATCCCTTTAGGAGTAGCGCGCTAGTAGAGAAGAGTGCTACTACTAAAATTGCGAGGGTGTTGCCTCCAGACTAGATATAGTAGTTGCGCTCTTTCCATAGATGCACTACTTCTAAAGTACTTATGAGTAGCACGTTTCGCCAAAACACGCTGCTGCTTAGCAACGCCCCCTCTTGCAACTAAGATTAGTCCCATACTGCTAAGCGAACAGGGTTTTTACCACCTTAAATATGTTACTTCTCAAACTATCACAACCACTTGGACTTTATTGAACTCTATGTGTAGAATTTGTGGCTGCAATATGAGTCTTCTCCGGTTTCTAAACCGGTGAGGACTCATATTGACAATTCAGATTGTACACAAAAAGATCATTGATGATCAATGTATTTTACGTATATTTTTACAAGCTTACACATAGCAGTAGCGCATTTTATCAAAAGGCGCTACTGCTAGGGCGTTTAGCAGTAGCGCATTTCCCTATAGCGCGCTACTGTTAGGCCATTCTATCTTCCCCAACCGACTGCCCCTCACTCTCCTCTCTCCACTCACACTCACACTCACTCGATCTCCCACCCCCCTCAACCCCCTCCCCCCCCCCGCGCTGGTCCCCCCCACCGCCTGCCCTCGCCCCCGCCGGCCACCGTCGCCTACCCCTCCTCCCTGTGCGCCGCCGTCACCTCCTCCTCCCTAGACTCGGTAATCCTTCGCCGACTGTCCTCCTCCCCTCCCCCTCCTCTTCCGTCCTTCCTCCACTCCTCCGTTCGACGCCGTCGACCCCTCCTCGCTCCACCTTCCTCCTCCCTCCTCCAATTGCCCCTCCTTCTCCCTCCTCCTGAAGGAAATATGCCCTAGAGGCAATAACAAAGTTGTTATTTATATTTCCTTATACCATCATAAATGTTTATTATTCATGCTAGAATTGTATTAACCAGAAACTTAGTACATGTGTGAATACATAGACAAACTGAGTGTCACTAGTATGCCTCTACTTGACTAGCTCGTTAATCAAAGATGGTTAAGTTTCCTAACCATAGACATGAGTTGTCATTTGATTAACTGTATCACATCATTAGAGAA
>NC_057806.1:28410029-28414406 GCF_018294505.1 Triticum aestivum | reverse complement strand
GTGAAAAATAAAAAAACAAGAAAGAAACAAATGAAACCGAAGCAAAAAGAAGATACAAAGAAAAACAGAAAAAACAAAGAAAATAAAATTAATAAACCAATCACAACAGAGACCGAACGAGCGAACGCACGACTGAGAACACTATTGTGGGCCCACCCAAACGCGTGGGTACTTCAAGCGAAGGGAGCTGCCATCTCGCTATAAACGAGATATGGCTCCAGTGGTTATGTTGGTTTTTTTTTAGAATATTTTCATTCATATCACGAATCAGTATAAAGCAGTTGACCCTTACAAGCACACTGAAACGCAAATACAAAGGACCATGAACACCTAGAGTACCCTAAGATAACCATAAAACAAGAAGATCTCCGGAGCCATGTGTCATCATCCTTGAATCTTAAGAGAAGACCCCTGCAACAGAAGTATCTGCAACGAGTCGCAAACAGGTCATCATCTTCGACCACAGTACAATTGCCGCCATGTTGCTTCCTCCTTTTTTTTGACACCAGCGCTGAGATGGCATGGAAATCAATCCAACACACCTGCAACAGCCGTCGCCATCTTTGGCTTTGAGTATCGCGAAAAGTGTCCCTTTCAAAAGGAAGAGAACTCGAGTCATCCGACCAGTCCAGCACCGCGGTCGGGCCATCCGTCCGGACAAAGCAGGATCTCCCACCAGCATCAGCACAGAAGAAGGAGAAGAACAGCAGCAGCAAATCATACCAACAAGGAAGAAGAAAGATCTTCGTCTCCCTGCATCCATCGCCCATCTGAGGACCCAAACGGCCAGTGCCGATGGACCTCCAACCACCATAGCCCGTGACCTCGACGAGATCCGGGGATCCCCAACCCCGCTGGCTCCTAGACGAAGGCAAAAGCCTCACCTGACCGCGAACGGAGCCCAGAGAAACTTATTCCGACGTGACACCACGGCAACGGCCTCGGCAACGTCTCCCTCAATCCTAACCCTACCACACACCCACCTAACGAACAGACCCGAGGTTCCCCCTCCCTCCCGCCGCCGGAGCGGCCGACGGAGAGAGAGGGAACCGGCGGCGTCACCAGCGGCGCGCAAGGGAACCCTCTCGCCTCCCTTGATCGCGTGGAGCGATCCTACTTTTCCGGGGCTGTTATGTTGGTTGAACGGACGAGTTGAATGCATACGATAGCGCACGCTTCTTGGGTAGGTCCATCCGAGCCAGGCAACTGTACAACTCACATGGCAACACCTCGGTGGCAGTGGCGAACCCTAAACGGCGCCCTCTGCACCCGTTCTTCGATCTATGCAAACGGGCGCACACACCCCACGTCGAGCTGGGCTGGTCCATATTCCCTTCCTTTTCTGTTTTAAACTGGCGCAAAAGAGAGCTATCGACAGGATTCGAACCCCCCACATCCTCGTGCAAGCTAGCTTCGATAGCCAACTACACCAATCCCACCGATGTGGTGATCTGCAACCTTTTTTATCATTTTGTTCTTTCTTCCTTTTTATCTTTTTTCCTTTTCTCTTTCCTTTTTCTAATTCAACGGAAAAAGTTCATCGAATTTGATGAACCTTTTTTCAAATCTGTTAAACTTTTTCAAAAGTCGATGAACCTTTTCATTTTCGATGCACTTTTTTCAAACCCGAATCGGTGAACTCTTTTTTTTGAAATTTGGTGAACTATTTTTTAGTTGTGAACGTTTTCTAAAAATCGATGAACTTTTTTCAAAATTGGTGAACTTTTTTTCAAAATCGATGAAATTTTTCAAACCCGATATTGGTGAACTCTTTTTTTTCAAATTTGGTGAACTATTTTTTAGTTGTGAACGTTTTCTAAAAATCAATGAACTTTTTTCAAAATCGTTGAACTTTTTTTCAAAATCGATGAACTTTTTTCAAATTTGATGAACTATTTTAGAAAACCGATGATTTTTTTTACTTGTGAAAGTTTTTTGAAAATTGATGAACTTTTTTCAAAATTGGTGAACTTTTTTCAAAATCAATGAACTTTTTAAAAATTTGATGAACTATTTTATAAAACCAATGATTTTTTTACTTGTGAACATTTTTTGAAAATCGATGAACTTTTTTTAAAATTGAGGAACTTTTTTTCAAAATTGATGATTTTTTTTTCAAATTTGCTGAACTATTGTAAAAACCGATGAACTTATTTTTGGAAACGGATGAACTTTTTTTTCATACGTTTCTTTGAGTGGAGGATGAAGCGTACGTTTTTTTTTAGTGAAAGAACGAAGCATAGTCTTTTTAAAGAGAACGAAGCGTACGCAAGCGTGAGCTGGCGAGCGATTCACTGAATTGCCTCGTGATGGGCTGGCCCGTACCAGGTGCTACGTGGGCTCCAGAAACTCCAACCGGCGCTGAAGGCGCCGGTTAGGAGCTCCCCGGTGGCAGTTGCGTGCTGGCCCATTTTGATGTAATTTGTTTATTTATTTTCTACCTATTTTGCGTGCTGGCCCATTTTGATGTAATATTTCCTCCCGGTTTTTATTTTGCATTCTTCTTATTCTTTTTGTACCTGTTATTTTTATTTTCTTCACTTACATTTTCCGTCTGATTTAGAAATTAAAAAAATCATGGATATTTCTTTAGTACATTCTCATATGTAATCTTTACAGATTCTCGGGCCACATGTTTTATGTAAGTTCTTATTACGAAAGATGCTCTTGCTTGCAACTATTTGGTCAATGGGCACAACTATTCGATGGGTTACTACCTTGCGGATGGCATCTATCCACCACGGGTCACAGTAGTCAAAACAAGTCCACGTCCAAAAGGTAACAAAAATATTCCTGAGAACTTTCGATTACATTACCAACGGGACTCCTCTTGAACCAAAGTATGGTACAAATAGGATCCTGGCATTCCTTGAAGAGCATTGCAGGATCGAGAATTGAAAGTTCATGCTCAGCTCCAAGATGATCTTATTGAGCATCACTGGCAACGTGAGCATGAAGTGGAGGTCGGTGTTGATCGCGGGATCTGTCGAGGGGTGGAATGACTCCGTGAAGTCGAGATCGTGAAGTTGATGAGAAAGCCGACCATGGAGAGCGGGAGAAAGTCTGGTTCAGGAGACGACGAGCATCGACGGTGGCGTGGCAAGATTGGCAGACGCAACGGGTCGCGGCAAGGCTGCGTGGTGGGAGACGGCGGAGGACCTCCGCGAGCACTTCCTCGGGTAGCCGCTGCGTCTGGTCCATCTCCACCACTGCTGGATCGCCGCCTTGCCTTGCTCTTCTCTCGGCATTGGTGTCCAACAAGAAAACCACCCTTATCTCGGGCTCGAGGCTGATCTATTCTCTCCTCGGGATGCCCACAAGAATAATTAGAGGACTGGAGCTACTCCTGAATCCTGATCCGAATGTCCCAAAACACTCTTTCACGAAAAACACTCTTTCACGAGCGAGCCTCCAGACGCCTGAGATTGTAAAACATACCACTAGACTTCCGGAGATTAAAAATTACAGTAAACCAACAGTAGAGAAAAGGGACAACTGCAAACGTCTTCGACATATCAGGCTTTAAAGATAGCAAATGATCCATCGTCCCTTGACACGAGATCTAGAAGTCAGCTGAAGAAGCATTGGCTCAAGCATCACCCCACGCATTACATACTTGCAATCCATCACCCCTGGTCCAGAGGGTTGGAAAAACCCGCACCATGCCGCAGCCGGCGTCGGAATGGACGTCGTCAAGGTAGGGAGGGGAGAGCGGAGAGTTCTTGCTCCAACACGTCATCATCGCCACCACCTTGTTGATGTCACAAAGGAAACAAAAACTAAGGAGAACGAAAGGGAACGGACAGACGGGCTCCTCTTGCCACCAGGCGAGGAAGAGGAGGGGGGCCGCTGCAGTGGTGTGTGGGGTTGAAACTTGACGGCAACGGCTTAGGGTTGAGAGAATTGCACTTCCTATGCCATGATTTATGACTGAGATTTAGAGCACCTTTAGCAGACCCCATAAAATCCCAACCTGCATAAGTGTTTTGCAGTTCGCGGAAAAGTGCATATGTAGGCCGGCGCGGGCGAGGTCACACTCAGACCCCGTATAATCAACCCGTAAAAAGGAATATTCTCCGAATATACCAAACAGACCTACAACTTGCTCTTTTTTTTAGTCGTCCTCTTCCTCGCGTAAATCCGGCGGACAGACGGACAGGGGAAAACGCGAGACGAGCACGGCGCGGGCAGAGGCCAGGGCGGCGCGAGCGGCGGCCGGATCGAACCGCGGGTGCATCGAGCTAGCTCTTCGAATCGATTGAGCTGCTAGCTAGCTAGCTCGCTCTTCGAATCGATTGAGCTGCTAGCTAGATAGCTCCGTTCAATGGATTGAGCTAGCTAGCTAGCTCCGCTTGAGAGCCGCGGAGCCACGGGCGA
>NC_057806.1:28396414-28409729 GCF_018294505.1 Triticum aestivum | reverse complement strand
GCCAACTTTGACCGATATGAGAGCAACTACAATAGAAAACAGCCTTGTGGTAGAAGAATAGAAAAATTCATCCTGGACCGTCAAATCGAAGATGGATGGCCCGTATTCTAGTGTGGATCTGTGCGCTCTTCTTTGCAGAATAGTCCCTTAGTTCTGTTTTTTTTTTTTTTTGCTTCGATCTCCTCTCTTCTTTTGACCTGTCATCCCCTTCTTCCTTCCGATGTGAGCAGCGGCGGCCAAGGCTCGAAAAAAAATCCCCAATCCTAAAGGCAAGCCCATCTCCCTCTAGCTTGCCAATGACGACGGGGGTGTAGATCCTGTACCTAGATCGGCGACCTTGGCCACTGTAGGCACCGTTCCATCTCCGCCCCAACGAATCTAGGTCGTCTCGCCGGCGGCGGTCGCCGGTCGGGCTGCCCGGGCGGACCTCTTCTGTGCTGCGCTGCGACACTGGGCGAGCAAATCTCCAGGTATCGTTCTCCGACGTCTAGAGGACAACCTCGATCTACCATGTTCTTACCCCATCGAGTCATTGTCCACATGTGGCTTCTCGATCTACTATTTTTCTTGCCTCATCCAGCCATTCTCCACAGGTAGCCCGCCTACCCCCATGCCTAGCTCGGACATCTGCTGATGGCAAAGAACAGACCTCGGGTCTTCAGGAATGCAGGTTTGCCATGCACCAAAATGGTTCTTTCAATTGAGATGAAATTAGGAAAACAGTACAATCAGCCACATTGCCCTTCTTCTTGTTCCATCATATAAGTATCTTGAGCTTTGGTGCGCACCTTATTAAACATGATCCATTATATGAAGTTCTAGAAAACGTTGTTACTGACCCATTCTGGTTGTTGTGATAAGGAAATCACACTTGATTATTTTCAGGACCTCTGGAGACCCCTGCCACATGTGATCGAATGTAGATGAAAAGAGCGTAAAAACTAATAGAATGGAGTACCATTTCTGGGAATAAATGATCATTCAATGGGTAAGTATCTTCTTGTTGGATCTATGGTTATTTTTTCTTATTCCCAGAAAGCTTTCTATATTTGAGTTAAGATTTCGTCATACATGAACAAACAGGGAGAAAATATTTTCAGTTGGCTTGAACCAAAAGATGCTGATGCATATTCTTTCTTCTATCGCCTGTAGCCGAGGATAGTACAACGATTGTACCGCAACCTCACTCCTCAAACTCGCTGACTCGTTTTGTAGCTAGCCCTGACCTCTGTAGTTTAACTAGCAGCAGAGCACCTCTGTAGTTTAACTAGCAGCAGAGCACCTGGCCTGTGTAGCAGCCATTCGAATATTCTGCTATCACTTGTTGCGTGCCTGCCCCAACAACATAACAGAAGCAAGTATATATCCTCTTTGTTAACATGTATATAGGTCAGATCGTTTGATGTATTGCTGTTGTTGTACAGAAAAATCATGTTGCCGATCCATTGCTTGAGGAATTTGATGATTTGGGCTTTATTTTAAGCAGAGGCAAATGTTTTCCGTTAGTTAATCTGATGTACTAGTATTAGTAGTCAAGGATGAACTTGATAGCAAGGAAATCAAAACAAGGACAAGAATTCTTTCTGCCAAATTAACCCACCACGTGCTAAGCAGTGAGTCCATGAGTACCAACACGTGCACATCTAGCTACCTCTAGCTAATGGGAAATTAGCAAAAAAGTGAGCCGTGTAACTAGAGAACAAACAACAACCATTCAAAGATTAGCAGCAGCCATCGCGAGAAGATTAACAGGTGAGTGAGCAAAGGGACAAGAAGGTGCCGTCGTGGTCGGGCATCGTTTTGCTTTAGTGAAACAATTTTGTTAGCTCTTTGCTCTTTTCCTCATTTGGTTGTAATAACACTCTGATTGTAAAATAAAGGCAAAAAATTTACCTCTTTGTATGCAAGAAATAAGCTCTCCCCTGTATGGCAGAATTTATACCTGACCAAATTGTTATTGCAAGTTTAGTGATGATATTAAGTGAAGTGTACAAATGACTATGCAGCATACAGTTCTCTTCCTGCTAGTCAAATGATATTATTAATGCATACTCATTAGATTAGCTCAGGAGCAAATATTTTTAAGTACGGATGTGTGATACATACATGGTCTTGTGCTCAAACTGATTCCTATATGTTTGATGTCATCTTTCCAGCACATAAAACTTGATGAGCAAGAAGCACGAGCACCGGAGGCAAGCGCTACAACTTTTCTATTCTCTGCATTCAAGATAGCACAACACTAGAAATGTCCATGCCATGTTATGTATTGCATGTCTCTTGTGTATCTTCTGCTGCTCCAGATTGATAATGTACTCGACATTAGTGAGTGAGATGGTCCAGACTCTAGAGTGACATGTACTCAAATATTTGTGCCTGAGATGGTTTCACATGTACTCAGATCTTTATGCCTGGGATGGTCTAATTAACTAGACGTGTTCTCAACTATTTATGTGTGGGATGGTCCAGTTTCACATCTACTCAGATCTTCATGCCTGGGATGGTCTAACTTGACGTGTGCTCAACTATTTGTCTGGGATGGTTCAGTTTGACATATACTTGAATGAGATGGCATAAATTTAATGTGTTTACAGATATTGTGATGGATATTGGCAAAAAAAATTAGGTGCCAGCATGTTCAATTTTTGCTTGTAGAAGCCATTATTTGTACTCAAGTATACATGCAACAGATATGTGCAAAGATGAGGCCTCAACGTTGAGAGGATTTGAAAATTTGTCTTATTTACCGAGGACAAAACGATTAAATATGAGAAAGTTGAGGTGATTACTATAAAAAATGTGTTTTATATCTACATATTAGCAGGGGGTTTTCCATAAAATGTCCATGAAGTGGACTGGGATATCTCCACTAGAATATGGGCCATCCATCTTCGATCTGACGGTCCAGGATGGATTTTTCTATTCTTCTACCACAAGGTTGTTTTCTATTGTAGTTGCGCTATGCAGGGCCCTGACAAAGTTGCCCTTAAAATTGTAAATACGAGGGTTTCGCGTTTGCGTTTGCAGGGCCCCTTAAGGGATCTGCTCGGGCTCGTTTTTTCGACTGAAACTGCAAAAAACGGTTATTTTGCGGGTTTGACCACTTATGCGGGGTCTACTAGAGATACTCTTTCCCAAACATGAGGCGGGTGAGAACTAGCAAAACCATATACAAAGTTACATTGCATTGTCGTTCTGAATCAGAGGGGAAAACTGAAGAAATCTACGTATTGCAGGAAATGTATACAAGGCCCACGATGAGCCCCCCCTCGGGCTACATCAAAGCATGAAAGATAATGACCCCAATAACTAAAAACAAGCAGCAACAAGCAACATCATCCGATACTCAAATGGAACAACGCCAACAACATGCAGCATTTCCAGCACACCATAAACGCCTAACCATATTCAGTGATATTACCAGTTGCACATCTCGAGACAGATCATGAGTCGTAATACATACAAGCTTTCGCGTCAACGTCATATGAAATGGGACTAACTTGTCGACAAGAGCAAGTCTGATAATGCATACTGACATTTCAGCGAAAAGGAAGTTGCGAGCTTAATCTTCAGCTTCTGTTGGCGTGTAGACAGCTTCAACTTCAGTGATTGTAGCCTCAGCCTCACCGATCTCAGTGCCTTGTTCATTTGACTCCTTCAACTCCGCCTGTGACAGGATAACCAAACATTTGTTCAAGTAGCTCAAGACAAGGTTTGTTGCAGAAAATTTCATATATAGGTAGAAATTCCTGCACAATACCAGAGTTGCTTTCAAGTCTGTCAGTGCAGCTTCAAGTCGCTTATGGCAGTCTGGGACCATCATCCTCGACTCAGCTAAAACATTTTCCTGCACATGTAGAAGGCATTAAGATAAGATGTACTACCAGGATCTTCACATTGATAAAGTGACTTGGAAGAGGAGCAGGGAGACCAATAACTAAGTGCTCCCGTTGCATGTCCAAAAACGGACCCTAAGATGTCGATGCAGGTATGAGATCAATCAATATGAAACAACTATCTTTTCCAATCCCAATTACATCAAAACCAATTTCATAACTCATCAAGCATATGTATGCCTTAAATATCTTGCCATGTCTGATAATACTAATAGCTATATGTAAAACCCAGAAGAATGTGAACACGGTAGTACTCTGAAGAATGCATATGCCACTTGTTCATTCAATACGCAATTCTGCTTCTGAGTTAGAACTCTTTCCATTCTGATGCTCTATACAGTGCCTTACATCTAGTAAAAATTTGACAAATGTAATTGTTTTTTAACATAAAAAATCTTGGCTGAAGGAAAGATAGGTTTTATATCAAGCAATCCACATGGACTGAGCGCAAAGAAACAGAAATGGGTAATCCACATTCAAAGAGCCACAAGAGACGATACATGCTGAATTTTTTTATGCCGGGCCTTAAGGATAAATAACTGGGATGGACTAGAAGCAGAGACCTGACGTTCCAACCAACATAAAACCATTACATAGGCTGCATTG
Source organism: Triticum aestivum (assembly GCF_018294505.1). Lineage (NCBI taxonomy): Eukaryota > Viridiplantae > Streptophyta > Magnoliopsida > Poales > Poaceae > Triticum > Triticum aestivum. Next base: position 28,405,227 of record NC_057806.1, on the reverse strand, counting down.
ACAGAAGTTAGCAGTAATATCATGGATACCCAGCCGTAACAATGCACAGATTACTATGTACCAACCAACCAACCAACCAATCAGAGTAACAGTTGACAAACATCAAAATGTTACTCAGGCCAACCAACCAATCCTCAAGGCTTCACATGGTAGATCCCTCTACACTTATCCACAACAAGTTCAATGACATGCCATTCTAATAACAAAATTTATTTTAGGAAATCAATAACAGAATATGTGATTGGCCTGCCCATTTTACCAAGAACTGATTAATTAGTGGCCATATGACACAAATAACTACCCAGCAAGCAAGTAGTGACTAGATCAGCATCCATAAACTAATGAAACCATGCTCCAAGGGACCATTCTAAGGATAACTAACATATGATCCTACTATTACCAGTAAGTGCTATACATGGTCGGTAATTGTGTTGTTAATTAAACAAGAAGAACTGTAAGCAGAACTGCTGAATGAGAGATCTTGAGTCACCTGCTGCTTGAGATCATAGGGGTCGGCGCCCTTCTCCTTCATGTCGGCGGTCTTGGCGGCCTCCTTCTCCACCTCCTTCTCGTAGGAGCGCAGCTCCTTGACGATCCTCTTGCACGTGGACGTCTTGATCTTCAGGTTCCTCAGGGTCGCCATTCCGAGATGCGACGAGGGCCGGGATCTGGATGGCGCACCGACACACCCAAAAAATCGCGGAGGTTAGTTCGGGTTCAAGTAGTCACTGGATTGAGATCCAATCCAATGATTCGGCGCTCTTTTTCTCCTCGTCAAGCTAAGAATCTAGCATGGGGTAGGGAAGAAGGGTGGGGGAGCTCACCTTGCTCTGGTTGCAGCGTGGCCGACGGAGAGGCGGCTGGCAGGGGGGCTTGACGGTGGTGGCGGTCCTCCTGTTCCGGTATGGATCGGCGGTGGCTCGGCCGGGGAGGGGGAGGGGGAGGGGGGTGAGGCAGGGTGGCCGGAGATGGCGGCGGCGGCTTGGTCGGGGCGAGGAAATGGGCTGCGGGATGAGGGGGTGAAGGAAATTGTGAAGGGGGTCTAAATAATATACATGGCATTGTTTTTTTTTCATTTTTGAGAAAATATGGCATTCTTTTTTTGGGAGGGGTGGGATTAGAAATTCGCGGTGCAATTTTTTTGCTTTTACAAACCCGGTGTAGGTTTCTGTTGTTTGCTTGGGCTTATGCTTCTAGGAACCTAGAAGCACCAAAAGACGAAGCTCATATCTGTAGGCGTCGCTAGAGCAACGACGACGGGGTGATGGTGGAAAACAGCCATGCTAGAGTGACCCAAGATCGGTGACGCTGGCGAAGCCTAGGGTGCAGGACATTGCCATAAGTGGTCATGGATAAGGGGATCGTTATAGCCCCTCGAGCCTAGATGAATGCATATGCCCCATTGGCGGGAATTGCCAAAGGGGCTAAGTGCAAGGTTGCGGCATTGGGGGAACCTAGGAGTCAATGTGTGTGTGAAAAAAGGTTAACATAAAAGCGGGGGTGAGATGGTTGAGCCTGAGGCTGGGACGATGCTAACAGAAGCTGCATCATCAGAGGAGGCAAGCATGATGGAAGAATGCGGGTGTGGTTCTAGAGGCAAAGGAAAAGATAGGCGTGCAGGGAATATAATCTTGATGGAAAGAAAAGGGCAAGTTGGAACGGTTGGATCAAAATTCAATGGTTATGTGACCTTATTATTACTATAGGTGCATGCTAGGCGTCCGATGGGGTGGGGTTGCCCACCTCACAGACCATCTGATAGACCTTTTTTTCGAAAAGGGGGACTCTCCGGCCTCTGCATCAGAATGATGCATACGACCATCTTATTAACCAAATAAAGAAGTGCCAACAAGGTTCCAAAGTCTTCAAAAATAATGAATAGCAAAGAAAGCTCACATAGAGCTAAAAAGAGGCTAGAAACACCAACTAGCCATGAACAGACGCCACAACCGGCTGGCTAAAGCTAGGTAGGTAAACTAAATGACTATCCTATTACATGACCGCCATCCAAACCGGTTAAAGATATCCCGAGCTACCATCTCCCAGCGGAAAGATCCAGTAACCAAATGCTCTCTGGCCTCCGTCGGGGTGAGTAGCGACCACGAACGGATCAATGCCGTAGATCGGAATATAACCTGCAAAAATTGGATACATGATATTCTGTTAAAAACCAAATCATTTCTGCAAGTCCAGATAGTCCACAGCAAAGCGCAAACTCCAACCCGAATGTGTCCCGCTAAGTCAGGCTCAATCCCATTAAGCCATGTCCCAAATAACACGTTAACAGAATTCGGTTGATTGATATTAAAAGCAATGTGGACTGTCTGCCAAAGCACTTTGGCCAACGGGCGATCAAAAAAAAGGTGCTTGATTGTCTCATCCCGATCACAGAAACTACACCTAGTAGGTCCTGTCCAATTACGCTTTATCAAGTTGTCCTTGGTTAAAATAATTTGTTTATACACAAACCACATAAACACTTTTATTTTCAAAGGAACTTTGACATCCCAAACATGCTTGGAGGTAGGAATGAAGTTCGAATTAATAACATCAATATACATTGATTTAACAATGAATACTCCAGACTTAGTCAATTTCCAGTGTAATTCATCGGGTTGTTGAAAAATCTGGACCTCCATCAATCTCCTAACTAGACGGAGCCATTCTTCCCAACGATTTCCCGCTAGCGTCCGCCGGAACCAAATATTAAGGGGGATAGATTGAAATACCGATGCGACGAACACCTCTCGTCGTTGAACGATGCGGTACAAAGACGGATATTGAATGGCCAAGGGTGTCTCGCCGAGCCAAGTATCCTCCCAGAAACGTGTACTAGTGCCGTTTCCAATAACAAACTTCATCCTATTAAACAGAGATTGTTTGACTTTCATCAGACCTTTCCAGAAAGGTGAATCTGTCGGCCTAACTGTAACTTGGGACAAAGTTTTTGTCTGGAGGTACTTGCTACGAAGGATTTGAGCCCACATGGCATCATTCTCCGTAGAGAGCTTCCACAGCCACTTGCTAAGAAGGCATCTGTTCTTAACTTCTAGATTCTCAATACCGAGGCCCCCTTGGTCTTTCGGTCTACAAATGATATCCCATTTAGCGAGCCGATATTTTCTTTTAAGCTCATCACCCTGCCAAAGGAAACGCGATCGATAGAAGTCCAGTCTCTTCCTAACACCAACTGGTACCTCAAAGAACGATAGGAGAAACATAGGCATGCTCGTGAGCACCGAATTTATTAGGATTAATCGGCCTCCATAGGACATGAGCTTACCCTTCTAGCAACTCGGTTTCTTCTCAAATCGGTCCTCGATGCACTTCCACTCTCTGTTTGTCAGCCTATGATGGTGGATGGGAATACCTAGGTAAGAGAAGGGTAACTCTCCCAATTCGCACCCAAACAATTGCCTATAAGCCTCCTGTTCGTCTTTGGCTCTACCAAAACAAAACAGCTCGCTCTTATGAAAGTTGATCTTTAACCCGGTCAATTGTTCAAATAGGCATAACACAAGCTTCATATTTCTCGCCTTGGCCAAGTCATGCTCCATAAAGATAATTGTATCATCAGCGTACTGAAGGATGGATACACCTCCATCAACAAGATGAGGTATCAAACCACCTACTTGACCATGTTCCTTAGCCCTTCCTATCAAAATTGCTAACATATCCACCACAATGTTAAACAAGATAGGGGACATCGGATCTCCTTGTCTTAGGCCTTTATGTGTCTGAAAGTAATGACATGTGTCATCATTAACTTTAATTCCCACACTACCTTTTTGCGTAAATGATTCAACCTGGCGGCGCCAAGCTTCATCAAATCCTTTCATACGCAATGACTGTTGGAGGAATGGCCATTTGACCTTATCGTACGCTTTCTCGAAATCCACGTTAAAAATTACTCCATCTAACTTTTTGGAGTGGATTTCATGGAGCATTTCATGCAAGACGACTACCCCTTCAAGGATATTTATGTCTGGCATGAAAGCAGTTTGGGACTGTTGTATCACAGAATGCGCAATCTGTGTGAGCCTATTAGTCCCGACCTTGGTGAAAATTTTGAAACTAACATTGAGGAGACAGATCGGCCTGAATTGCTCAATTCTCACAGCCTCCGTTTTCTTAGGAAGCAGTGTGATAGTTCCAAAATTCAAGTGAAATAATTGAAGCTGTCCAGCGAACAGATCATTGAACATAGGTAGCAAATCCCCCTTAATAATGTGCCAGCACTTTTTATAGAACTCGGTCGGGAATCCATCCGGACCGGGAGCCTTATTGTTTTTCATCTGTGCAATAGCATCAAACACCTCCTTCTCTGAGAACGGGGCAACCAGAATATCATTTTCGGCAGCTGATAACTGAGGCACATCCTCAGTCCTGGACTCGTCGAGGGACACACAATTATCCTCCGGAGGTCCAAATAACTGCTTATAATACTCGGTAATATATGTTTTTAGGTTATCCTGTCCTAAAGTAGTGCCCTCATCTTGACCATCTGATAGACCTAATCACCATATTATGTCAGCTGGCATTCGAACATCAAACACCGGCAACAAAACAAAATTGTATGTGCGCACCACAAATGCAACGTTTGTTTTCACGGCATGTCCAAAGACATGCGAAAATATGACAACATTTCAAACCTATCATGTAACATTGTTTGTGTTTCTATGCAATGAATCATTGAGAAAATTGATTAGAACATATGCAACATGGAAACAGAAGTACGCAACAACATGAAAACAGCTTTGAAACATGAAATGACATTAGCAGAAGACACCTAGAATTATTGCAGCATACCACATGTGTGTATGCGATAAAACATAGACAACCTTGCCACATATCGACACTTCCTTTTTAGTCGTCTGCAGTCTGCTGCGGGCAGGTCTAACCTTTTGTTAGTTTGTCAGACCCTCCGGCCTTCCATGCCTGCAGAGGTTAACTATGTTTTCTAATATAAAAAATCCATTATTTTTATTTTCATTATTAATAATGCATGGCACTTCTTCAAATCTACTAGCGAGTAGCAAGATCTGAACTCCTTAGTTCCTGATCTTTTACTCCTGCTGCTATCAATACAAAGAGCCGAGCAGGCAATGCTTCAGGTTCATTCAGAAAGTTCAACTTGTCGCGGCGAGGACAAACCGTTTGGTCCAGTATTATTATACACTCACTAGTTTCTGCATGTGCGCATGTACATGATTTTTTTTACAGGAATTATTTGGCCTACGGTCCTAGTTGTATACAACAGACACAAATCAGAGAAATGTGATACAAATAATTATCTAGCCATACAGGTTACTTCTGCTTGCACAAATCACCCTGCCAATAATGCTTTTCAGGGATTCTGAAATGTTGATGCTTCAATTTCTAAATGCCCGCCGCAAATTCCAATCACGGCTGTAAATCTCAATATGCCCGAATTGACATTTCCGGTTTCAATTTGCGAGCTGCAAATCTCAGCTCGCACGACGCAGTGCAAACGTCGTGTCCACAGATTGTGTGCCTCCAAGTTTCGGCGCTTCAGTCTCCAGATGTGCTGTACAATGAGAGCTATTACCTATGAGGAAACCACAAGTTCAGTGCCTTCGCTTCAGACTGCGCCTTGGTTTTACAGAAACTGGTCTGGTCCGTCATCTCCTTGCTTCCGCTGGAGGCTCCACCGTTTCCTCGCCGTCAGCGGTTTCCAGGAGACAATATTTCACACCGTCTTCAGATTCGTTTTTGTTGTTCAAATTAGGCATGGGATTATCCGGAGTCGTTTTCATCACCCGTACCTCCGGACGACTGCTTAGACCTAGCGATTGCTCCCGGGGAATCATTCCGGAACCGTTCCCATTGGACTCAACCAAGTCCGATACCCTAACCTGCAACAGGTATTTTATTCAGGTCATATGGGGAAGTGAAGCAGCACCATGAAAATAAGAACTACTAATCTGTAGGGAGTGTAATATTAGAGTCGGTTTTGAGCACTAATGATTTTATGAACCTGAAGTGACTCCATGGTAGTAGTTTCACGAGACTCGACGTTGTTGAGTGCCTCCTGAGCTTGTAACTCCATCGAGTCCCTCACAAGCTTACTCAGGAAAGATACATCATCAGACATGACACCCAGCCCTTTCATAAGCATCGAGCCGAGTTGCAAGCTAGTCTGCAGGAAGGGATCAACAAAACAAAAGAGTTGATGCAAATTTTTGTTACATATATCCATACATGAGGAGCTTCTCAGTCGATGCAAACGTGTTCCTATATTACCTCAGCATTTTCCAGAACAACATCTGTCGCACCTGCTTTCCTTAGATCCAACAAATGAGACATGTCTTGAGCCCTAACATACACGGGAACCTGGGAAAGCGAAAGGTATTATGAAAGCGTTCGTTTGTTCACAATGCATTTATAACAAGTACTATGTGCTAACTTGATAAATAAATCATGAGAAATGGATCATATATTTTACCGCAGGAAAAGCTTGTCGCAATCTGTCGACAGACTCGACTGTTTCTTCCTTCCCGGTATACATGATCATGACAGCTTTAGGAGAAGATATGCCAGCAGATTGCATAACGGCGGGGCGTGAACCATCTCCATATAACACTGGAAATCCTGATTTTCTGGCTGACTGGTAAGGAATGAAGGCAGATGCTTTAGTTTAACATATGTATGAAGACGCATCAACTATTAATACCAAATATTCTCTTAATGTCAACCTTTACAACAGCAGGATTTAGATCAAACGCGACATACGGCCATCCTTCTGTATCTCGCTCGAGCCCGAAAGATAATGGTGCAGCCAAAAACTTTGCAAGGACCTGTAAGAATATTACGAGGCATGTGATATAACAGTTCAGCTGGCCAGCTTTAACAACAAAGGAAAATATGATGTAATATACCTGTCCCATCTCTCCAAAGCCAAGAATGACAATAGGTTCAGTCGCACCATAATTTGCCTCCTCAGCTGGTTTCTGTAAAAGATTGCCTTAAGAATTCACGAAAATAGGCAACAACCATGACCGTTGTGAGTGTATAAGACATGGCAGTCACGTACTACTTCTTTTGTTTCAGATCTCTCATCAATGATTCCTGCTGCTTTTCTTCCAAGGTCATTCAGTAACGGAGTTAATGCCATTGACAGCACAACGACGATAATGAGCAGCTTATTCAGCTCAAGCGGTAGGACGCCAAGCCTGTTTCAATCAAGGTACCAAGGGCTGAAAACAAGATGTCTGAGAAGACAAGAACAATATAATGGAAGACTTGTAATAAAAACTGACCTGTTTGCCAAAGAAAATACCACGAACCCAAACTCCCCTCCTTGAGATAGCAGCAATCCTATCCTTACACTCTCTTGAAAAGTTAGTCCGACTCTTGTTGCTAATGCAGTAGTTATCAATGTCTTGATTGCAATAAGGCCAGCCAACAGCGATAGAACATTAGGCCACTCACGGATGAGAAGCTGCAATACAAGGAGAAAATACCAGGTGTGTTAATAAGAACCTGCAATATGTTCCACTGAAGAAGATAAATAATGGGGCAACATTACTTTCAAAGTGGTTTCTCTTTGATGTACTGCTAAGTTAGACACATGAGACATTAACTAATGTTCACCGATATAGATCATGGCAATGTTGTTTAACCTGCATGTCGATAGAAGTTCCTGTTGTCACAAAGAACAATCCAAGGAGCAAGCCTCTGAATGGTCTTATGTCAGCTTCTATTTGCGTACGGAAATTTGTTTCTGCAAGGAGGGCCCCAGCCAGAAAAGCACCTAGCTACATAGGACAGAAGTTCAACAATCAGCAAATAATAAAAACTGGAAGAGCATAATCTATATTTGACTTCAGAATTAAAAACTTACAGTGTCACTAAAGCCCAACCACTGGGTGAGAAGTGAGGTTCCTGAAACGGTGAGAAGGCAGAGGGCAACAAATGCTTCTGAGCTCCTCGACTCTGCAACAAACTGCAGGAAGGCTTAACCAATAATCATTTTATCGAACATCAAGAGCTGATTGAAAATAACATACAAGCTTGTATTCAGAAAATTTATAAAATAAAAGACCTCAAAGATGCGCCTGATGAGATATTTCCCTCCAAGTGAAAGTATGCCAAGTCCACCCAGTGCTTTTAAGCTTTCAGCTAGTAGCATAGGCCACACACTTTGCTCCACAACATTCTGCGATAAAATGCATAATAAATACTGATGATAGCCTAATATATAAAGCGGAAACTCATATGTTGGAAGTCAGAGCTGCATTTTCATGCTTAGAGACCAATACAGTAGTTCACTAGGTAGGGGAACATAACAAGAATAAATATTTGCAAACCATTTGCCAATATTACCTGGCTACTCGCTCACTAAGGCAAATCTCATGCAGTGAACATCTTCCAAGTTATTACACAGAATCCTTAAGTCCTCTTAGTTAGATTATGATGTGATGAGAAAGTCTATCAGGTTGATATTTTTCGAACAACTTTCATGCAGGCTAATATCTCAAGTGCTAACCTTTTGCATACCTGACTCTCTAGAACAGGGAGTATGACCAAGAGAGGAACAACGGCAATATCCTGTGTATCAGCAGAATACATACTGGAATTAATACACCATATACTCTTTGGAAAAAAGCTTTAAAATGGACCATTTGGAGAAAAGGAATGGGAAAGAGGGCTTCGGTTAATCACCTGGAGGAGGAGGATTCCCAGTGTGGCCGAACCAAATCTTGTTGCAAGCTCACCTTTCTCAGCAAGAAGCTGCATACAAAATCCACAAGCATTGCACGTTGTTATCTTGTGCAGATCCAAAAAAAGAG
>NC_057806.1:28391728-28396233 GCF_018294505.1 Triticum aestivum | reverse complement strand
CTAAGAAATTTAGGTGACCTATTGTAGCAGAGGCAATTGCAATGTGCCCAATATGGATAAGCTCTCATTGAAAGGTTCATACTTGAACAAAGTGTCTAACGATATAAAAAAATTACCAGAAAACAGCTGATACATTGCTAGCCAGTGAGTACAATTAGTGTATACCTGAAGAACAAAAGCAGATGAAGATAAGGAGAGGGCAGCTCCAATCACTATTGCTTCGTCGACACTCCTGATATTCACCTGCATATGTAGAATTGTAGATCCAAATTAAATGTAATTATTAAATAGAATAAACAGCTGAGTTAGCATTGATAAGCCGGACAATTTTAGCAATACACGTATCAAGAGAAAAAAATATCACAAATTGAAGAATAGTTTGTGTTATTGGTAAATATTTCAACAATGCATACTTCACGCCCCCGAGAGTACAAGCAATCAGAATAAGAAAGTGAGAAACCATTGTTGAAATGTAAAAGGGAAATGAGATCACACGAAAGATTCTTTGACCCAAGCTGTAAAGGAAAACAAGCTATGCATGTGTGGAAATACAGGTAACATAACTTTTTTGTGGTTTAAGAGTACTCCTTACCAGGTCAGGTCTTGAATTAAAGAGGAACTGCAGGATTCTTGTTCCAATAGCACCATTAGGGGGAAGCTCAAATGCCGCGAAGGCCAGCGTTGACAGAAGAACCTTGAGAATATATCAAAAGGCACAAGATCAGTTCCCATGGAGCATTCCGAAATTATGTATGCAAGTCAATGAACAAAAGCCAGGGAATGCCCTGGTGCCAAGAAAAGTTCAGTTTCACAAGTGCCAAGAGAACCTTTTTTTGATGCCTAACAACAGGGCATGTCTGGGGTTATCCTCCTTTAAAAGAAAAACAACAGGGCATGTCTTGGACAATGATTGATGAGATTAGAATGTAGTAATTTTGGTTCACGCCAATCAATACAGATACTTCCATTTGTCAATGCTTAGTATTTGAGTCAGTAAAACTACTCTGAACTAACATGAGAAACCGATGACAGATGATAGGTGGTAGATATAGTACAGTTAGGATGATGATTATAATAGATCAGTGAGTAAGCAATGCGATGCACACCTGAGGCAAACCGATCCCGAAGGCGAACTTGGCAAGGGCTTTGAGGCGAGAGAGGGAGAGCTCCAGCCCCATCTCGAACAGCTGCAGTGCAGAGGCAGAGCGTCAAATCAATCACTCAATCAATTCAATCACTCAATCAATCAGTTAATCAATCAATAACAAATCATCTGAATTCCAGTAGCAGCAGCAGCAGCAGGTAGAAGAAGTACCAGGAAGAGGATCCCCCACTCGGAGAGGAGCTTGACGTCGGTGAGGTTCCTGATGAGGCCGAACTGGTTGAGGACGACGCCGGCGCAGAAGAAGCCGAGGATCTGCGCAAGGAATCAACACGGGAGGTATATAATGTCAGGAGGCGCGCGGAGCTAGCGGAGGCGACGGGGAGGTAGCGGAGGCGCGGAGCGAGACATCACCGGGCTAGCCTTGACGACGCGGAAGGCGGGGACGACGAGGACGGTGACGCCGAGGAAGGTGAGGGTGTCGAAGCCCAGGTCGTTGATCACCTCCACGGCGCTGGCGATCTCCACGCCCACCCCCGCGCGCACCCGGAACGCCCGCCGCCCCCTCCTCGCCGTCGTCCTGACCATCGCCATCCTCGCCGCCGCCTCCCCGAGCCCCAGGCGCGGCAGGGACTGCGACCTGCTCCTCCGGCGCGGCGGCTGGAGCACGCAGGCGGCGACCGACGTGGACGCGGGCGTCACCCGGGACCGGGAGGAGGACGCGCAGCGGCAGCAAGCGGGGAAGCACCCCGCCACCGCCGCCGCCGCCATGGCGCCAGAGCAGTTGGCTTGGATGCAGTGGGAGGCGAGGCGCGTGCCGTCCGGTGGGTGTGCGCGCGCGGGAACTCGGGAGCCGGGAGCTATCCGTTGGGAACAAGATAAGGAGGCGTTTGAGGCGGAGCGGAGCGCCGCGCGGGGTCTCCTCCGCCTCTCGCTGTCGCGCCTTCCCGCGGCCACGCTCTCGCCGGTGGACTGGCTGGCTTCCTCCTCCCGCCTCGCCAGCCACAAACATCTTACCACAAGCACTGCTTGGATTGGTAATTTGATGATGAGTGGATTACCACCCTACAAGCATATCAATCCAACACTTTCATCATAAGAAAATCAGTTTTGCTAAAGTCCTATGTCATTGATCATCGTACGCGAATCGATCCGTGTGTTTTTTTCTTTTTTACCTTTTTATATGCTTGATTGAGTCATTTAGACGTGCAATACCTCATGCACCCGGACAAACCCAAAGAAGATCATCAAAAGAAGAGGAAAATGCAATCCGGTCCATGGGGAGCCCTCCACCCCTCACCATCGCACACGTACCGATGGTGCGTGGATGCCGGTTGTCGCTGGAGTTCTGTGTCGTCGCCGGAACAAGAAAGTGAATCCATGCGTGGGGCGAGAAGTGGTGGCGATGTCGATGCTGAAGGATCCACGTCTTGAAAAAAAGAGAGGGTACATGTTGTGTCGATCAAACCTAGATGTCCACACGAGTCAACGAGATAACCAAATCGATGTCATTGCTACATAAGCAAAGACACAGCAATTACCGCCGCTTCCCCAGAGCAAAAGACAAAACATGTCCCTTCAAAAATAGTTGTTAGATCTAATGGCACGCACACGATCAAAGCTAGAGAAGAAAGCCGAAAGAGACCTTATTAAGCATCATCGTCGAAAGGACCAAAGTGGCGGGCAGTGAAGACCTACATGTCCACCCGATCTAAGTCAACAACGCATGCACCGCCTAGGACTAAGAGCCCGTTCGAAAGCTCTCCAGCTTCCGAAACGAGCCAGATTCTCGCGGGAGCTGGTCCTGCTGGCTTCTCGCGGGAGCTGGGCCCGCTGGCTTCTCGCGTTCGGCTGGGCGAGCTGGCTTCTCGCGGGAGAAAACGGTTCGAGGGTCGGTCACGAGAGAAAACGGTTCGAGCGTCCACTTCGGGAGGGCAATCGAGTGTAATTTAGACGTGCAATACCTCATGTACCCGACAAACCCAAAGAAGATCATCAAAAAAGAGGAAAATGCAATCCGGTCCATGGGGAGCCCTCCACCCCTCACCATCGCACACGTACCGATGGTGCGTGGATGCCTTCTGTTGCCGGGGTTCCGTGTCGTCGCCGGAACAAGAAAGTGAATCCATGCGAGGGGCGAGAAGTGGTGGCGATGTCGATGCTGAAGGATCCACGGCTTGAAAAAAAGAGAGGGTGCATGTTGTGTCGATCAAACCTAGATGTCCACACGAGTCAACGAGATAACCAAATCAATGTCATTGCTACATAAGCAAAGACACAGCAATTACCGCCGCTTCCCTGGAGCAAAAGGCAAAACATGTCCCTTCAAAAATAGTTGTTAGATCTGGTGGTGCACACACGATCAAAGCTAGAGAAGAAAGCCGAAAGATGCCTTATTAAGCATCGTCGTCGAAAGGACCAAAGTGGCGGGCAGTGAAGACCTACATGTCCACCCGATCTAAGTCAACAACGCATGCACCGCCTAGGACTAAGAGCCCGTTCGGAAGCTCTCCAGCTTCCGAAACGAGCCAGATTCTCGCGGGAGCTGGGCCTGCTGGCTTCTCGCGAGAGCTGGGCCCGCTGGCTTCTCGCGTTCGGCTGGGCGAGCTGGCTTCTCGCGGGAGAAAACGGTTCGAGGGTCGGTCACGAGAGAAAACGGTTCGAGCGTCCACTTCGGGAGGGCAATCGAGTGTAATTTCCTACAACTCCTACTTCTCGTTTTTTCGAAGCTGGGCTGAGGCTGCTCCCAAAAATTGCACTGCCTGCTGCTCGTTCTCCAGGAGCCAGATTCTCGGAGCGATTCCGTTCGGCTGGCTTCTCGCGGGCTTCTCGGGAAGTTGGAAGCCAGCAGACATCCGAACGGGCCCTAAGTAGCAGGCGGGGGAATCAATTTTGAACACCAACACTAGAAGAGTCGGGGCAACGGATAAGTGAAACCTACCTAATGCCTCAAGATGGAATAAACTACAACTCTCATTAGTAGATCGTGACCTCAGTGCACACCCCACCAATGGAGCCGATAGAGCCACTCGAGGAGGAAAAGGCCGGCAATCTACCAACAGAGGATGGATGGTGGTGTGGGAACCCTAGATCGAGGAAAAGTCACGAGAGAGGGCTAGGAGTCGTGCGGTATGAAATGTACACTTTTTGTGTCTGTATGTTGTCTCGTTGGATAATAGCATATTATATAAAGGCAGTTTAAAATGATGTGGTCAAGTGGAGGGGGTGAAGGATTCTACCTTATGGATGCACTTGACCAAGGGTCAATTTTATTCTCTCCCCTCACCCCTATTATCTCTTCTTTACATCAAAAATTATCATACGTGGAATAATAATAATCAATTGACAACAAAAAACAAAACCCAACTCAGCCCCTCTCAAGCCTAGTTGCCACTAGCAAGCC
>NC_057806.1:28374466-28391547 GCF_018294505.1 Triticum aestivum | reverse complement strand
CCCCCTCCCGTCTAGTGTCCTCATCGGCGGAAAGAGGAGTGGGGACCCGTTCGTCAATTCCAGGTTTTTTCTCCTTAGGTTTTGTTTCGCCAGCAACATCAATGAAGTGGTGGTGGCGATGGCGTGTTGGAATGAGGTCTCTATTTACCTCGACGATGTTCGGTCTGGCGCAGGGGAAGGGCCTTTGGGAATTTGTGTCCTCATATCGCTTTTGATGATAATGGAGTTAGTGAGCACTAATGTCGGTTATCAAGTTAGCTGAGGACATTGGTTGCTCAGTGGTTATTGAGGGAGATGGATGGCCTCGTAATTCAAAAGGGAAAAGGTGTCGGTTCTTCGAAGACTCAAAGGTTTTTCAGTTTCATTTGAGACTTAGGAAAGCCGCATTATCAAGAGGGGTCTCTCCTTGAATTTATGGTGGAACTCATGTTGGTACATTTCTATCCACGCCTGATTGCCACCAAAATAGCCAAATCTTACATTTCCAAGCAGCCGTTGGGAAGCAGCATGCCACCACTGTCGCAATGGTGCTACAACAGTTGGTTGTAGTGCCAGAAGGAAGGAGGAGAGGTGTGTGTCGTCCATTGGCTGTGTGCGGGAACTTGAGAGTCGGGAGCTATCTGTTGGGAGGAAGATAAGGAGCAAGGGAGGAGAGATGTTTGAGGCAGAGCGGAGCGACGCGTAGGGTCCCCTCCGTCGCTCATGGGGTCTCCTTCACCTCTCACTACCGCACCTTCTGCGGCCACGCTCTCTCCCTCTCGCTGGTAGAATGACTTCCTTCTCCCACTTCGCTAGCCACTCAAATCTTACCATGAGGTGACTCATAGTGACTGCTTGCATGGCTTGGTAATTTGAGTGGATTACCACATCTTCTTTTTCAGGGTAAAAGGGAGTTTTGTTCCACAACTGGATGATTACAATCCGCTAATACAAGATCAAGAATAAAAGAGGAGCCTCGCTGCAACCAACAAGTGGTGCTGCGAACGCTTCTCAAAAAGCCCAGTCTATTGTATTTTTAGCCGAAACTGCATATTAATCGAACACTAAAATTATAACAAAGATCAAAGGAAGAAAAATGAAAATACAATCCAGTCCACGAGGAGTCAATGGCACAGTAGATGTTGCTACAGGCGGAGGACCCGGTAGGGCGAGGTTGGGCGCCCGCCCTATATTGATTCCGCGCAAGACTCGATATACTCCCTCCGTTTTTATTTACTCTGCATATTAGAGTTGACTGAAGTCAAACTTCGTAAACTTTGACCAAGTTTATAGAAAACGATATAAATATTTACGATAACAAATCTATATAACGTGAAAGTACATACAATAATAAATCTAATGGTGTTGATTTGTTATGGTATAGGTTAATATTTTTGTTTCTAAACTCTGTCAAAGTTTGCAAAGCTTGACTTTGACCAAAGCTAATACGCGGACTAAATAAAAATCGGAGGGAGTACTTGTACGTTGCATCGCTGCGTACACTGGCAATCCGGCATCCACGTGCATGCACGTGTGGTTTTCCTTTTCAGAATAAATAAAGATTGTAATCCTGGCCAGTTAATGACTTTGTTAATTCAAAGTCGGGCTTTTTTGAGCCTTTGTTCTAAAAAAAAAATAGATAAAGAAGGGCATGTTGTATGGAGCTCCAACGCGAGCGCCGCCTGCCGCCTGCCTAATCAGCTGCTCACCTGCCACCGTCCCGGTCTCCCCACTCCCCTGATCTTGGCCCTACTGCCATTCTTCGTGAGTCCCGGTCGCCGAGCTGCAGCCGCCTGCCGCCATTCACAGCCGTGCGGTTGTGCCGTTCTCTGTCTAGCTGCCTCGTCTATTGGTGCTTGGCAATTTTCTTACAATGCATCACCGGTTGGAAATTTTATTAGATACGACCATGAGGGGATATTAGAACCGCTGCTTGGCTCCAGGTTTTGGGTGACGTATAGCTAGCTTGTGCAGGAGCTTATCTGCTTATGTGACAATGAATTGAATTTTTCATCCTAGGTAATTTTGCCAGAACTCCCCGTGCATTGAACTTAAATTTAATTGAAGAAAATGGTTGTGTGTGCAGTCCCGATGTATGTATTCATATATGTATTGTTGAACTAAATTGAAGCATTTCTATATGCGATTCATTTCATGTTTGATTGTTAAGCATTGAGTTTAAATTGTAGTTTTTTTTTCAAGAAATTGAGCTTTTTTTCGTACTTTTTTGTACGTGGTAACTTTTTGTGAATTTTATAAGATATTTTTGTGTAGTTATAAATGACAAAGTTATTTCATGGTGCCAAATTTAGTTTTTTGCCCCCGGATTGCTTCAATCGAACTCCGTCACTCTCACCAAGTGAGCAAGCAACCAACCCTAGCAATAGTGACCACTATGGGCGGTCGTCGCTAAGACAAACAACCATGGCATTGCTAGTGGCCGTTGTTGGGTGGCGTGTTGGCGCGATGGTTGTCTATGCAAGGTCCGCCCCATCTTAATTTTTTTCCGTCCTCCACCACTGGATGTTGCTACTACTGAAGTTCAATGTCGGGACAAGAAAGTAGCATCCACAAGCATCAAATCAGTATTATTGAATTTATCATAAAATGTTCTTTTGTGTGTATGTTTATTCATATATGTGAGACGACATCGTTGTACACAATTAAACTAATGGTCAAAAACCTTGTAGGAAACTATGTCAATGTCCTAAAGTACATATAATCTGGATCAAGGAAATAGTTTGTCTTTTACATAAAAAAACGCCACAATCAATTTATATATTTTTTTCTTCGCTAATTGTAAACAATTATTTGGATTTGTTAGATACTCATTACAAATAATTTTACAATATGATTTTTTTAAACTAAGTACTCAAGTATATATAGAGATTGTTTGTGAAAATTGCTCACTCGTGCCCTTGCAAAACCTAAAGCATCACTCTCGTTTTTTCAGTGAAAAAAACAACCTTTATTAGTTAAAGAGAGTTAACTTTGCAACGCAACTAGGGCAAAGTCTTCCTCCCTCCCCGCGCCTGCCACTCCGACGACCAATGGCAGGGAGGGCCTGGTGCCTCAACTCTGACTAGTAGATAGGCTAGGAGTTTAGCCCTTGCAAGGGCGACGCTTCATCTTCGAGTCGGTCTTCCAGGCTCTAATACACCAAAAATTCGTCTGTTGGGACAGATTAGACCAAGTTCCGATATAAATTCCTGTCAAGTCCTTGAGACGGCGAGGTTAGGGTTTCTCGTCGTACGTACGCAATGCAAGATTTGGTGTCAATTTCATTAGATTGATTCAAGGGTTTAACTATGACCATTACAGCTCTGAGCGCTAGTCCTTAGGGGCACACACGTTGGAGGCTAGTTCGGTGGTCGATCTAGAAACCTTAATGTAACTTTCATTATATTTAGTGTGCTTTGTATGTCTAGTGAATCTTTACAATTTTGCTAAAGCACATCTAAATGTGCTATAAGTATTGCACATCTGAGTTCTATGTCACTAATATTACATGGAGATTTGTGCGGGTAGTTCTTTTTGCTTTTTCATTTCCTTTTCATGCTTAATCGTTTCACTTAGACGTGCAATAACTATGATATGCCGTAGACAAACGCGGATCTTTATAACATACCTACATTATTTTGAGAAGAAAAAAAGAGTCAACTTCTAGAGTTCTCACATGTTTGCTAATTCAGTAAAAATGTAAATCTGCATAGATTCAGATTTTCCCAATGATATTTTGCCAGAATATACAGCACTCGACATAAACAGAATTTCCATGACAAGGTTTGGTTTTGATATCTACTAACATCATTACAAATATAAATACTTCTGCAGTGCCAAAGTTGTTTCCTATCAGAATTGTCCAAGGCTAAAAAGAACCGGTAAAACCCCATCCACCAATATAAACACAACAAAGATGTAAAAACTGGACAGCTCCTACAATAAATTAAATTAAATCACCAATTGTGCTCACCACCACCAAAAACCTTTAAACAGAAAAAAGAATGGTATTGTACACAAGCAGCAGAGTCAGAAATTACAGTGAGGGGGCACTGTGATAACACAAACAGGTGAATACCACTATTTTACAAGGGCTGACAGACAGGCCCCCATCAAATAAAGTTTACTCCTCCTTTGGCCACTCCATTACTTTGCAACATGTTGGGAAAAAGAAACTAGACACAGGGAAAGAATACCTAGTACAATAACACTATCATCCCCTTCTGCCCCCTCCAATCTGTCGACAAAACAACATACACCCCACCTATCTGCCGGCTGGCATCTGAGCATATGTACAGGTGAAGCCTAGCAGGCAGGATCTATCGGTAAGCCGATGGTCGGCTCCTCTACTTGTCATGTTTAGGGAAAAACTTGGAGAGCTCTGTCCGCGGTGATCGGCAAAACTTCTCTGCCTTTGCCCTCAGATCGCTAAGCTTAGATGATCCCCGCAAAAGATTTCCTGTTGCCATTGTTTTGGGATAGCATGTCACCTGGGTATAAGATCATCCGCCTGTGGGCAAAATTGATAAATATAGCCAGAACCCACTGACGGAGACTTGGAACAGATTGCTTCAGCATGGCACGAAGCTGCTATATCCATGCAAGAGGGCCTGCTCGGTCATTGTTAGCTGCTTGAGGGCGGCCCCTGGTTGGAGTTGGTGGCCTGTTGGCGTTTAGTTCCTGGTTTTAACACAAGATGGTAGTTAGAAGTGGGCAAACAACGTTATGACCTCGTGCAAATACATCAATGTCTTTCAATAAAGCAGCCTACCTGCATCCATGTGTCCTCAATATGATGCTCCGGGGATGTCTCAGGAGATGTAATGGCAGGTGGCAAAGGATGAATGAGTTTTGGGACAACCACAAGATCCCTTCCCAGAACTAAGATTGCACCTGCGTTGTTTGCCGTACCTGTGCATATAACGTATGAGCAAATGGGGCCAGTCCAACTGCAAGGGATGACAAGAATAAACTATGCAAGAATAACATATCCATACCACAGTAGTTTGTTGCCGAGAAGAGGGTGATCAAGTGACCTTGGGCGAAACGCTCAAAGCCATCCATCACACACTCGTGTGCTCGCACAATTAACTGTAGGTCATTGTTGTTGCAGAACTCCATAACACGGTCAGGCTGTGGTAACAGTGCATCTTAGTTTTCATAGGCCACAGGAACCAACATGGAGAAAAGATCTAATCAAAACACAGATGGTGCTTACCCCGAAGGTGACAAGACCTGGGCCCCGAGCATTTGGTCTGAGTCCTTCAACACTGTCATTCTCAGTTGGATCCGACCTTTATAACAATTAAAAAAATATTGAATGAGGATCTTGCAATAATAGTGTGATAAAAGAAGAGCAGTTAAATTGCTAACCATAAAAGATCCATTAGAACAACTGAGCCTGCTTCCATGGTAATCGGTCTTTGAAGATTTTCAATTTGCTCTATGTGGTTAATGGAACGCCCAATACCACCATGCATGCAGATTATTTTCTTCTCTATTAGGGCAGCCAAAGGAAGCCAATTAAATAACCTATTAACGCGATGCCAGGTCCAGATTCCATCCCGCTCACCCTAATTTTTAAACCAGAGAACAGTGATTTAGGCACGCAATAAAAGCGTAGCGACATCAGACATGTAATATGAAAAGATGAACCATTACCATTCGCTCTATGCACTCTATCCGGAACCCAAACAGCGCATTGATATCTGCTGCCTCATGATTCCCTCGAATCAAATGTACATTGTGAGGATATTCAACCTGAATTGCACAGTGAGCTTGGCATCACAATTCAAAAAAAAAACTAATGGTACGCTCACAGCATGATAGTTACTACCTTCAGTGCAAGGAGAAGAGTAATAGTCTCCAAACTATGTTGACCACGATCAACATAGTCTCCCAAGAAGAGATAATCAATGTAACTGAAATTTCAAAAAAGATACATGTGAGATCATCAACAAAGTCTCTGACAAGATAGTAACAAATCCTCAAAATAGGAAAGGGTGAAAAAAAAATACTCACGCAATATCTCCTGCTGTTGAGGGAGCACCATACTCATCGAATAAGCGCATCAGGTCACCAAATTGACCATGCAAATCACCAAATATCTTAATAGGAGCTTTAAGCTTTATGACACTTGGTTCACTTGAAAATATCCTTTCGGCACTATCACATAGATCTGCAATCTCATTACAGTCCAAGAAGAATTGCCTTCGTACAGGGGGCTTCCAACCACGGGGTTTCAAGAGAGAGGCAATTACCTGGTTGAATGACCCAAGAGTAGAATTTTAAGGCAAATTAGAAATCTCTCTCTAAATAAGTTTCATCTATATACCCGCATCTCTCACACAAAAATGGAGGGTGTACTATATAACCTTTTATCATACAGATTCTTCAAATCTACAATAAAGTACTTCTAGCATGTCTTGTTTTTGACAGATAACTTGGTTTCTGCAGAGTAGAATACCTTTTTGGGCACGCTATTAATAGACATTTGTCGATCCAGTAATTTTCTAGCTGCAGTTGCATTCTCAGGAGTGCCATAGATAACCCTTCTTCCTTCATTTTCAAACTGATCAATTGACAGCTGCCTAACCATGCCACCTAAGGCACCTCCTGTTTCTGCTGCTACCACAACCTGCAAAAAGAAAAATGTCATCAAGCATGCCATCAAGCAACTTGAGCTAAACTGTTCAGAGGACAACCTCTAAGATATAATATATTGCTGTCAGTCGGAGGATAATCCACCAAGAAAAATAAATAAACAGAAGGACATAGAATTAATAAGGATACAAAGCTCAGACTAATTGTATTTTCTACTCACTGCTCTATGGTGTAACCGAACCCCGGGAGGTGGTGTTGAATTGTTTGCAAGAGCAACATCTGGTTTGATAAGGCTTGAATTTAGCTTCCCGCTTTGTGTGGCGTCTGGAGAGTCAGGTGAATGCTCCATCTCACCATTAACTTGCCTGGCCTTTACAGCAGCCAAAGTCGCACTGATTGCCTCAGCCTCTGCAGCAGATGCTTCAACCAAATAATCAACACCTTTGCTCGATCTCCTACACACACAATAAAAAGATTTGAAACACACGTCTCAATATAGCTCACATTTAATATGAACAGAAGACCCATGCAAAGAAAGATGGACAGCATGAGTCTAGAACAGAAATAATGCAAACCTCTGTCCCTGGATCACTGCATTCTCAGGGCTGATATCAGTATACACATCCCCATTAACAGGAGGTGCAACTGGGGTTCCAAGAACCACAGCTCCATCAGCAGTTGTTTCTGTAGTTGTTTGCCCTGTTTGTTCATCATTGTAAGCAAATCTGCCAGGTGTTCCTCCAGCTTGCATGTTAGCGGCAGCTGCAGCTGCATGGTTAGCTGCACTTGTTGTTTCAGCAGCAGCAAGATCTTCTGCAGCAAGAAGGTCGTCTAGCAACACACCTGTGGTAGCAATTACATATGAATTATTGCATCAATAGAAAGAAAACTAATGAGCACCTATGTACTTCGAAACTGAAGGAAATGTTAAAGAAATGAAAAAAACCCGATTCTTCCCAGCTACTCCACAAACAAAATCAACAAAGTAAACAAACAACAAAGATAAATTATAAGATAGCTACGCTGCACTTTATTGAAATGCACTGTGCAAGGAATAGCAATTATGTGTGTGGTCGCTTCTGAGCAGGATTTGAAACCAATCCTGGACACAGTTTTAAAGACTTGCTTGTACCAGCTTCCAAATTCCAATCATTCAGAAGCAGCACTTCTACTGACCTCTAAACAGGTAACCAACACAGATTTATGGAGTTGGCTTTTCTAGATTTCTATAAATGAGAAAAACATGCTTGTTGAAATAATGCTTCCCGATGTTGCCAAAATTGGTGAGATTTGGCCATAATAAGGTGTACGGGTTCGAATTGGGGGGTCTTCTGACTCTGCTAACTCAGATGTCAAATTTCAAGAAGAAATGTGGGTGCCAAAGTTAACACTTCGCTGCGGTAATTTACATTGAGAACAGGAGGCTTGAATCATATTAATGTAAAACTAGGGATTATTTAAGTTTGAGTAGTGAACCCCCTGCGCACCTTTTTTGAGAGGAAAAAAGAATATGTAAGCATAGTCAAAATCTAACTATGTGCTGATTGCCTAATACTGGATGTTCCTACTGTTTTCCTAACAAAGAAAAGGCTTAGAAGGAATATCATCACCAGCATACAAGTAAAGATGCCTCAATGGACGAACACTGGAATGACAACATTTTGTGAATAACGCAATCACATGGCTGAATTGTTTATAACATCAACCAACCATGCGACTTTGCTATCCCACAGGAAGATCCCAATATCTAAGCTTCATGCACAAGAGAACTACCAAGTACTAACATTATTTAACAAAACACAGCAAGTCACTGAGAAATAAAAAATCACATGTTCTCGAAGGTTATCGACCATTCTGTACTAAATCTGAGTAAGAATTTGTAAACAAGCAAAACCATTTCAAATGAATGTGTCATTTTAACTGATCAGCATCTCATATATATCAGTGATCAGTTACTTCAGTTAATCTGGATAAACTAGCAATATAGCTCCCCATAAACAGAATTTACACTCAGCAAACAGGAAGCAGAACAGGTAAATTGCATATAACTAACTAAACTACAAATTCGTAAGAAATGGCCACCCCTGTGAAGTAAGTTCAGACATCTAAAGCCGGAATGGTAATTTTAGCATGCTGCCCTTCGTAAATTTGCAACCACTGGTTTAGCGAACATTTTGCTTCAATAGGACAATTCCACATTCCACCATAGGAACAGAACTTGCAGGACAACATAGGAAAATTCATGTATGTCGGGAGTAAGAAGAGGCTTAGAAACTGAGGTGTTTACCTCCCCGTAAACCTCCATAAATGAATATCATATCACCAACCGCAGCAGCTGCATGCCTGCACCTTCGTGTAAGCTCTCCAGAAGCCTCACCGCCCGCTGCATCTGCACTATATCTTCCTGTCCTTGGAGTTGTAACTACTGATTTTGTGTCACACCAAACTCCAGCAGCAGTGTCCAACACTAAGAATGACAGAATGGCACAACAAATAAGGATTGGAAATAGTAATGCATTTGAACATCAACCAAGTGGTCAATGCTGAAAATATCAAGTATTTGAACATAACATCTATCTACTTCCATAAAAGGGATATATGTGCTGCACATATAACCAGTAACAGCATGCATCTTTCCATGTTTGGTAAATAGTGAAAACCATTGAGTTCACTCAAAAAAAAACATTGAGGAAAAAAAAGGCCGTATGTATCAACAGGGAGGCGAGATGAAGTTCAGCATAGTCAAATATATAATCTAAGAAACTAATTCATTCAAAATTATCTTCCTGCACATTACAGCCAAATAAACTAAGATCCATTTCTTTGAGTTACCAACGGAAGAAAGATTTAGTACAAAGCTGTACTAAATCAAGACAATTAAAATGGACCAGAGGGAGTAATAAATAAAATGGTAATAACTTCAAAGTTCTAAAAATAGAACCTGCCACACTAGAGGAGTCTTCTACCATGCGACCGCCTCCAAGAGCCCCTCCTGAGACATGAAGTCGTGCATTGACAAAAACCTAAAGCATGAAAATGAAATAGCAATATTGCATTGCACCAACAATAAAGTGAGATCAATATCAAAATTAAACAAACAAATCAAACCAGCAGGAAAAAATGGCAACTTACAGCTGCATGTTGATATCTGGGTGATGGAGACACACCAGGGGCAATTGCCCACTCCCAGCGCCCATCCCTATGCTTTGCAAGACCGTACGCACTTGACAGAGGCTGATGATTTTAGCCAAAAAAAAAGCATATTGTTAGCTGTGAAGAGTACGCTGGAGCACAAATTTAGAAGACATTAATAACAGAAATCACTGCCTCTAAAAACTAACAGTAAAATACTGTAATCCCAAAAGGACCCTGAAAAGGTTGTTTCAGATTCTGATCCAAAATTGTTTAAAGGGCATGATTTAACAAGTGAACTGACTAAAGTGTGCACAGTAAAAAATCATGATGGACTCACTAATCCTATGCTGCAAAGGAGTACATGCATGTAAAAGAATGACCGCCGGTGACTCTGTACAAGCATGCGGTGCTTCTGACTATCACTTATACGAGAAAAGTGCATGAGCCCTTGTTGTGACTTACGGCAGCTTTGAACCTAAAAACTACGAGCAGTGAAATAGATACCATATATTCCTATTACAAGAAAATTAACAAAATGGTCAAATAACTAAATATACGCAATCAGTAATACATAAATTGCACTCCATACTCTTGAAGAACTTACTGCCAAGTAGTATGTCACTTACCACACTATTAGTGTCCCTCCCACCACAGAGCAAAAGAAGACCATCAGAGCGGGCACTTGCAGTTGCATACCTGAGCAACAACATTATACAAGACTACAGTCAGCACAAGGATAAAAAAACTAGAGTCAACTCTGCTTTCAGCAACATACAAAAATATCTTGCAGCTACTTAAATGTGAGGTTTCATTGCAGCAAATAACAAACTCTGAAGTACAGTAGATAGCAAAAGGTTCTATTTAGATTTGTGATGTTTCTCATACAAGACAACTTAACAAACCTGAAAACACTTTTGGCTGGCGAGTGCTTTGGAAAATAACAATTGCAATGAGTAATATATGACGAAGATTTTCCATATTTACCAGAGCAAAATAAAGCACTGCACTGCAAACCTAAGTGTAATGGGACTGCTGAGAGCCTTGTAGTTATAATTAATAAAGGCAAGGTAGCATGCACAAAAGCTAACTCATCATCACCACTAACAGCAGCTTGCTAATAATTACTGCAAGATTCCAAGACAATGCCACCATAGAAAAATTTCTCTCTCATTAATCTAACTACAGTCGAAAGGAGAAGGCTTTCACTTACATGCATGGAGGCGGCCCTTCGCCTTCTGGTTCAAGTTTCCTCCATTCATATGGCTTTGCTGCAGTATCAAGGGCCCAAACGTCTGCCAGGGGACGCTTTCCTGAAATAAGTATGTATTGTTAGTATTGAAACCAATTAGGATGGAACAATCTGCAAGAAGCTACGATTCTAGGCCATATAAGCACATAAGAAAATTGTCTACCATCATTTCCGCCAATGGTCAACAAGAATCGCTGCCCAACCAAGGCCATGACATGTCCGTATCGTGGACCAGGACCAGGCCCTTGAACCACGACTCTGCATAGAAGGCTTAGAACCCTCAGCACAGATGGTAGCAAAAGTATTTTTCTGAAATGAAATTATAGTGAAGTGAAAAACACCTGTGCCATCGCGGACGTTGTTGTGTAAGATCCAAAACATGAAGGTCCTCTGCAGATAAACCAGCAGGGCCTATACCACCCTGCATCGCAGAAAACAATGAGAAAGGGAAATTATAATTAGTTTTATATTGGCACTGACCTGATAAAAAATGATGCACCTACTAATGTAAAGCAAAAAGAAAACAGAGGTGTAAAGTACCTGAATGACCACCATGGTTCCAACAGCAGTTGCTACATGTGCAGCTCTTGGTGAAGGAGGTTCACCAAGTGGAGTAAGCCTAACAACATTGTGTTGTGGTATATCAGAACTAATAACTATACTAAGCCAGAAAAGGCTGTGGGATCTATAAAAAAACTTAGGAGAAGGAGTAATACACAGCACTGAAGCACCAAACTGAAAAATACAAAACAGTACCTGGTCCATTTATTTGATAGCACATCGTAACAGTGAACATCTGCGGTGGCACCAGCAAGACCTGCCATCAAGGAGATCGTTAAGCAAATCAATTGTATGTACAACCAGTCAGACACGTTCAAGTAAAGGAGTTAAATAAACCAAGTTTCCTTCCAACCAGCTAAGATCCTCCAACACCTCTAAGTATGGGTTTTGAGCAATTTATTTCATCCTTTGTTTGACCTCCATAAAGAGTACGGACACATAAAAGTTCAAATCAACATTTCCAGTTTGAGACCATAGTGTACTATTTCTAACACGTTAAAACAATTCTAACGTGACAACACAAGTAGGGCAGGCATCACAGAGACCGAGATCTCGTGAGTGGAATTTAATTGTACTCACATTCGGAGTACTAAGTTTGGCGCCTCAACCGATATAAGAGCACTATATTTAGCCATCCAATTAAAAGCGTGAGCAGAGAATCACACGGCAATATAACGCCTTAATTTCCAACTCGTTATTACTTCCCAAACAAGGTAGCACCTCAAATTCTCACAGCATCATTAATTAACCGAATCCCGCCTAAACCCCGAAGAGCACCAAGCAGCCAACACTCTGAATTCCACCTCTTAATGAGACACTGGACCACTAAATTCACAATCTATCCTACGTAGTTTCTATCCCCAACAGAACATTCCCTCCCAAAATTGATTTATTTTTCCCTCTCTCCCACTCAAAGCAAGATTACCAACTAAATCGTAGAAGTTCTACGGTTCAGGTTTTAAGAAAAACTAAACCATTGGCTACTGTTACAATTCCCTTCAGGCTATGTTACACCACAAACAATACAAGATCCCTATATTTAGCCTTCCAATTAAGGTGAGCAGAGTTAGACGGCGAATGACGCACCGATGTCCAACTCATTATAGTATCCAAACAAGGTAGCACCTCAAATTCTCACAGCATCATTAATCAACCCAATCCCGCCTAAACCCGCGAGAGCCGCAAGCAATACTCTGAATTCTACCTTTTAATGAGAAACTGGAAGACTAAGTTCGCAGTCCGTCTATCCCCAGTAGAACATACCCTCAAAATCGTGTTTCTCCCTCCCTCCCACTCCAAAGCAAGATCACCAACTACGTCCCTAGTGTTCCAATTCCCTTCAACCTATGGCTCTCAGACAGCACAAGCTAGAAAGTACTGCCGCCCTGCAGCACCCGACAAACCCATTTGAAACAAGGAAAAAGCTCAGGTAGAAAGGGCCGTACGGATCCCGGCGCTCCCAGCCGACGAGGGTGGCGTGGCGTTGTTGCCCTCGAGCGCGGTGGCGCCGCCGAAGAGGATCAGCCGCTGGCCTATGTAGCCCGGCGAGCCCTCCTCCCCGACGGCAGGCACGGCCGTGAGCGTGTGCCCGCAGCGGCACCCCGGCCCGTCCTCCTTCTTGTCCATCAGCGCGTCCACCACCGTGTACCCGGGGGCCGGCCTCGGCCCCGCCACCGCCGCCGGAGGAGCTACTGCGCCCGCCGCAGCCTCGGGCGGCGGCGACACGGAGGGGGTCTCGGTCCCGCTAACGGGGACGCTCACGGTGCCGCCGGCCTGCTGCGCCGCGGCGGCGGCGTCGAAGTCGGAGTCCGACTCCGTGGCCATCCGCGCGTCCACGTCCATGGCCGCCGTCGTCGCACCTAGCTAGGGTTCCCGCGAGCTCGAGATCCCCCGCGCGGTCACGGAAGCCACACAAGCCGCCGCCTTTAGGGGAGCTCACCGGTCCCCGGCGGCCTCCATCGCCTGAACCCTAGGCTCCGCCGGCGGCCGCGCGAGGAGATGGGATCGCGGGGAGGTGTGGGAGGGAGGGAGGGAGGGATGCGAGCGCGCGAGAGCCCCTGGGGATTTGGGAATTCGCGCGGGCGGCGGGGAGGCGGGCGGTGGAGGGGACGGAGGGAGGGGCGGGCGCGGGATAACGGCGGAGCTCGGGGACCGGGGCGGAAGATGTCTGTCGGAGGGAGGGAGTGACGGAGACGGCGGAGAGGAGGGGAGGAGTGGGCGAGGGCGAGGGATTTTTTTTGTGCTCCTATTTGTATTCGAAAAATGCGATCTTTTTTTAGGAGGAAAAGAAATGCGTTTTGATTTGGTCTGGTGTGGGCTGTGTGAAAGTTTTGGCGCTGCTGGCTCTGTTTTAAATGAGGCTCTTTAATTGTCTCAAAAAAAAATGAGGCTCTTTAACAGGACTTAATTCTTGCCTATTTGGCCAGAATATTGTCACATGGGCATTTCTTCAAAAAAAATGACGCAACAATTGTTTTGGGGATTTACATTCGTGACATTGGGTACAACTTCTGCGATGCACATCATCGCGCTCATGTTTGCCTATAGAAAACATGGAATAAGTCTGTAGCCATAAGGCTTTGAAAAACGGAAAGGTCAACCACAAACGATTTGCGTAGCTTGAACGTAATTGAGATTTCAAGAATAGCTAGAAGGATTGGGCACGCTTTACTGAGCGGTTGGTGTTGTTGAAATTTCATAGAAATAAACTATTTTGGTTTGGTGTGTGGGGAAGATGGTGAAGTGTTTTTTTTTCTCTTTTATATATTGTGATGTTTTGATAGTTTCTTTCTAGGGGTATCCTATATACTTAAATAGTTGATCCCGTTACCTATAATTCTCTTAGCATGCAAACCTTTTCATCTCACCAAGTGTGCCATGTCAGCATCTACTAACAATATTTTTGAGCCATGCACCACATCATCATGTTTTTTTATCCCACTGCCTCTAATTTTCTCAACATGCAAGCCTTTCACCTCGTAAAATGTGCCATGCGAGCATTTCACTAGCAATATTTTTCTAGCCATATACATGCACAAATTATTTGTTACATCAGCATGTCTATTACTCCCTCCGTTTCTAAATATTTGTCTTTCTAGAGATTTCAATAAGTGACTACATACGGAGTAAAATGAGTGAATCTACACTCTAAAATATGTCTACATACATCCGTATGTGGTAGTCAATTTGAAATTTCTAAAAAGACAAATATTTAAGAACAGAGGGATATTTGTTACTAGACATGTGTATATTTATCTCAACATGCACAAATTTTACTTCACTAAACCGATTACTTTTATTTCTCTCAACATGTATGAGAAATACCACTTATATTCTACAAATATTTTAAACCTATATAATAATCAAATATAATAAATCATATCTATTTTTAGTCTTCCTTCTCATGTTCAAGTTTTAGAAATCAGACATTATTTAATCTATTTCCTTTCTAAAGGCTACGACTTACCCCGATTTAATTGTTGCAACTGATATGGTCTAGTGTACATGTATACCCTTTATTTACACACAATGCAAGTCACGAACATTTCTATATTTAAAAATAGTACCATTTGATTTAGTCATTTTCTTCATACACAATTCTTTTGAAATAAATATTTGAATTTCCGATGCAACGCGCGGGGAAATCACTAGTTATTATGTATTATTAGTAAATTAACCCACATGTATGGAGTGATGTTTCTTGCGGTAGTGATCACACGTACTATATTTGTGCTACAATGTTGCTTGTTGGCATTCATTTTTTGTCAGGTGATGAGAGGGTGCGAGACTGATGTATTTTTATAAGTTGGTTGTTGCTGATTGATTTGAGAAATCATTGGCCAGTCAAAATCATGAACCAAATTCAAAATTGAGCACCTCACTTGAATGAGAGAGCTCCTTGTGAAATTGATGACCACGTGAAAAATTGGGAGCTCGATCCAAAATCATATTGGTGCTACAGTGTTGCATGTTGGCATTTTTTTGTTAGGTGATGAGAGCGTGCGCAAGACTGGTATAATTTGACAAGTTGGTTGTTACTGATTCATTTGAGAAATCATTGACCAGTCAAAATCATGAACCAAATTAAAAATTAAACACTTCACATGAGTGAGAGAGATCATTGAAAATTGTTGGCCAAGTCAAAATTAGGAACTCAATCCGAAACCAATATCCTCAATTAAATGATAGGTCTCTAATTCTTGGGAGCTTAGTGATATAGTAGATAGATACAACTTGATGAGACACACATGACATCGATGTTGATGTTGGACCCCGGCTAGAGGCACATCCACCTTCACTCAAAGACACATATGACATCAATGTTGATGTTGGACCCCGATGGGCTAGAGGCGTATCCACCTTCACTCACTAGTCAATCTATGGTGTTGGTTCTTATTAAAGTCAATGCTTACTACTAATGGATGCTAAAAGTTTAGCCGGAATTGGTTCCCACACTACCCACTATGAGCATTGAGCAGTGAAGGAATATATAATTGTTTGTCAATTTTAAATGGTGCGATTTTGATAGTCAAAGTCTTGTACAATGCCATCTAGTGAGTGAACATACAACAATTAACATCAAGTGGTATTGATTCACAGAGTTGTTGTATTTATATTTGAATATTTCTCCATACATTTTCACACAAGCCTTGTGGCTTTGTTTCTATTTTGGATTATGACTCTTGCTTTAAACAAACCGCTCTAGAGCAACATCGTCCGTTCCATGCAAGAATAGAGAAAATTGGTGCATCATTACATGTGTTTTCGATGTAGGGCTCTTTGGTATTGTATGGTGTTCTGTTGTTTTTATCGGTGTGTTCTGTGTGTTGTAGGTCTTGTATTCATATCTTCTATTTAGACTCTTTGTTTGTATGTCCTCATTGATGCTTGATACCATTGGATAACATACATGAAATGTTGCAACCAAAACTCATTCCCTGTGGGGGAACGTAGTAATTTCAAAAAATTCCTACGCACACGCAAGATCATGGTGATGCATAGCAACGAGAGGGGAGAGTGTTGTCCACGTACCCTCGTAGACCGAAAGCGGAAGCGTTAGCACAACGCAGTTGATGTAGTCGTACGTCTTCATGATCCGACCAATCAAGTGCCGAACGTACGACACCTCCGAGTTCAGCACACGTTCAGCCTGATGACGTCCCTCGAACTCCGATCCAGCCAAGTGTTGAGGGAGAGTTTCGTCAGCACGACGGCGTGGTGACCATGATGATGTTCTACCGACGTAGGGCTTCGCCTAAGCACCGCTACAGTATTATCGAGGTGGACTATGGTGGAGGGGGCACCGCACACGGCTAAAAGATCAAACGATCAATTGTTGTGTCTCTGGGATGCCCCCTGCCCCCGTATATAAAGGAGCAAGGGGGGGTGCGGCCAGCCTAGAGAGGGGCGCGCTAGGAGGAGTCCTACTCCTACCGGGAGTAGGACTCCCCCCTTTTCCTTGTTGGACTAGGAGAGAGAGGGGAAAGAGGTGGAGGAGAAGAAGGAAGGGGGCGCCGGCCCCCTCTCCTTGTCCTATTCGGACTAGGGGGGAGGG
>NC_057806.1:28359255-28374356 GCF_018294505.1 Triticum aestivum | reverse complement strand
GAACACTTCTGATATCCAAACATAGGATTCCAATATATCAATCTCCATGTCTCGACCATTTCGAGACTCCTCGTCATGTCCGTGATCACATCCGGGACTCCGAACAACCTTCGGTACATCAAAACATATAAACTCATAATATAACTGTCATCGAAACGTTAAGCGTGCGGACCCTACGGGTTCAAGAACTATATAGACATGACCGAGACACGTCCCCGGTCAATAACAAATAGCGGAACCTGGATGCTCATATTGGCTCCCACATATTCTATGAAGATCTTTATTGGTCAAACCGCATAACAACATACGTTGTTCCCTTTATCATCGGTATGTTACTTGCCCGAGATTCGATCGTCGGTATCTCAATACCTAGTTCAATCTCGTTACCGGCAAGTCTCTTTACTCGTTCTGTAATACATCATCCTGCAACTAACTCATTAGTTGCAATGCTTGCAAGGCTTAAGTGATGTGCATTACCAAGAGGGCCCAGAGATACCTCTCCGACAATCGGAGTGACAAATCCTAATCTCGAAATACGCCAACCCAACAAGCACCTTCGGAGACACCTGTAGAGCACCTTTATAATCACCCAGTTACGTTGTGACGTTTGGTAGCACATAAAGTGTTCCTTCGGTAAACGGGAGTTGCATAATCTCATAGTCATAGGAACATGTATAAGTCATGAAGAAAGTAATAGCAACATACTAAACGATCGGGTGCTAAGCTAACGGAATGGGTCAAGTCAATCACATCATTCTCCTAATGGTGTGATCCCATTAATCAAATGACAACCCATGCCAATGGTTAGGAAACTTAACCATCTTTGATCAATGAGCTAGTCAAGTAGAGGCATACTAGTGACATTCTGTTTGTCTATGTATTCACACATGTATTATGTTTTCGGTTAATACAATTCTAGCATGAATAATAAACATTTATCATGATATAAGGAAATAAATAATAACTTTATTATTGCCTCTAGGGCATATTTCCTTCAGTCTCCCACTTGCACTAGAGTCAATAATCTAGATTACACAGTAATGATTCTAACACCCATGGAGTCTTGGTGCTGATCATGTTTTACTCGTGGAAGAGGCTTAGTCAACGGGTCTGCAACATTCATATCCGTATGTATCTTGCAAATTTCTATGTCTCCCACCTGAACTAAATCCCGGATGGAATTGAAGCGTCTCTTGATGTGCTTGGTTCTCTTGTGAAATCTGGATTCCTTCGCCAAGGCAATTGCACCAGTATTGTCACAAAAGATCTTCATTGGGCCCGATGCACTAGGTATTACACCTAGATAGGATATGAACTCCTTCATCCAGACTCCTTCATTTGCTGCTTCTGAAGCAGCTATGTAATCCGCTTCACACGTAGATCCCGCCACAACGCTTTGTTTAGAACTGCACCAACTGATAGCTCCACCGTTCAATGTAAAGACGTATCCGGTTTGCGATTTAGAATCATCCAGATCAGTGTCAAAGCTTGCATCAACGTAACCGTTTACGATGAGCTCTTTGTCACCTCCATAAACGAGAAACATATCCTTAGTCCTTTTCAGGTATTTTAGGATGTTCTTGACCGTTGTCCAGTGATCCACTCCTGGATTACTCTGGTACCTCTTTGCTAGACTTATAGTAAGGCACACATCAGGTCTGGTACACAGCATTGCATACATGATAGAGCCTATGGCTGAAGCATAGGGAACGTCTTTCATTTTCTCTCTATCTTATGCAGTGGTCGAGCATTGAGTCTTACTCAACTTCACACCTTGTAACACAGGCAAGAACCCTTTCTTTGCTTGATCCATTTTGAACTTCTTCAAAACTTTGTCAAGGTATGTGCTTTGTGAAAGTCCAATTAAGCGTCTTGATCTATCTCTATAGATCTTGATGCCCAATATATAAGCAGCTTCACCGAGGCATTTCATTGAAAAACTCTTATTCAAGTATCCTTTTATGCTATCCAGAAATTCTATATCATTTCCAATCAACAATATGTCATCCACATATAATATTAGAAATGCTACAGAGCTCCCACTCACTTTCTTGCAAATACAGGCTTCTCCAAAAGTCTGTATAAAACCAAATGCTTTGATCACACTATCAAAGCGTTTATTCCAACTTAGAGAGGCTTGCACCAGTCCATAAATGGATCGCTGGAGCTTGCACACTTTGTTAGCTCCCTTTGGATCGACAAAACCTTTTGGTTGCATCATATACAACTCTTCTTCCAGAAATCCATTCAGGAATGCAGTTTTGACATCCATTTGCCAAATTTCATAATCATAAAATGCGGCAATTGCTAACATGATTTGGACAGACTTAAGCATCGCTACGGGTGAGAAGGTCTCATTGTAGTCAATCCCTTGAACTTGTCGAAAACCTTTTGCAACAAGTCGAGCTTTATAGACAGTAACATTACCGTCAGCGTCAGTCTTCTTCTTGAAGATCCATTTATTCTCAATTGCTTGCCGATCAACGGGCAAGTCAACCAAAGTCCACACTTTGTTCTCATACATGGATCCCATCTTAGATTTCATGGCTTCAAGCCATTTTGCGGAATCTGAGCTCACCATCGCTTCTTCATAGTTTGTAGGTTCGTCATGGTCTAGTAACATAACTTCCAGAACAGGATTACCGTACCACTCTGGTGCGGATCTTACTCTGGTTGACCTACGAGGTTCAGTAACAACTTGATCTAAAGTTTCATGATCATCATCATTAACTTCCTTACTAATTGGTGTAGGTGTCGCAGAAACCGGTTTCTGTGATGAACTACTTTCCAATAAGGGAGCAGGTACAGTTACCTCATCAAGTTCTACTTTCCTCCCACTCACTTCTTTTGAGAGAAACTCCTTCTCTAGAAAAACTCCGAATTTAGCAACAAAAGTCTTGCCTTCGGATCTGTGATAGAAGGTGTACCCAACAGTCTCCTTTGGGTATCCTATGAAGACACATTTCTCCGATTTGGGTTCGAGCTTATCAGGTTGAAGCTTTTTCACATAAGCATCGCAGCCCCAAACTTACAAAAACGACAACTTTGGTTTCTTACCAAACCACAGTTCATAAGGCGTCGTCTCAACGGATTTCGATGGTGCCCTATTTAAGGTGAATGCGGCCGTCTCTAAAGCATAACCCCAAAACGATAGCGGTAAATCAGTAAGAGACATCATAGATCGCACCATATCTAGTAAAGTACGATTACGACGTTCGGACACACCCTTACGCTGTGGTGTTCCGGGTGGCGTGAGTTGCGAAACTATTCCACATTGTTTCAAATGAAGACCAAGCTCATAACTCAAATATTCTCCTCCACGATCAGATCGTATAAACTTTATTTTCTTGTTACGATGATTTTCAACTTCACTCTAAAATTCTTTGAACTTTTCAAATGTTTTAGACTTACTTTCATTAAGTAGATATACCCATATCTGCTTAAATCATCTGTGAAGGTGAGAAAATTACAATATCCGCCACGAGCCTCAACATTCATCGGACCACATACATCTGTATGTATGATCTCCAACAAATCTGTTGCTCTCTCCATAGTTCCGGAGAACGGCGTTTTAGTCATCTTGCCCATGAGGCACGGTTCGCAAGTACCAAGTGATTCATAATCAAGTGGTTCCAAAAGTCCATCAGTATGGAGTTTCTTCATGCGCTTTACTCTGATATGACCTAAACGGCAGTGCCACAAATAAGTTGCACTATCATTATCAACTCTGCATCTTTTGCCTTCAATATTATGAATATGTGTATCACCACTATCGAGATTTAGCAAAAATAGACCACTCTTCAAGGGTGTATGACCATAAAAGATATTACTCATATAAATAGAACAACCATTATTCTTTGATTTAAATGAATAACCGTCTCACATCAAACAAGATCCAGATATAATGTTCATGCTCAACGCTGGCACCAAATAACAATTATTTAGGTCTAATACTAATCCCGAAGGTAGATGTAGAGGTAGCATGCCGACTGCGATCACATCGACTTTGGAACCATTTCCCACGCGCATCGTCACCTCATCCTTAGCCAATCTTTGCTTAATCCGTAGCCCATGTTTCGAGTTGCAAATATTAGCAACAGAACCAGTATCAAATACCCAGGTGCTACTGCGAGCATTAGTAAGGTACACATCAATAACATGTATATCACATATACCTTTGTTCACTTTGCCATCCTTCTTATCCGCCAAATACTTGGGGCAGTTCCGCTTCCAGTGACCAGTCTGCTTGCAGTAGAAGCACTCAATCTCAGGCTTAGGTCTAGACTTGGGTTTCTTCTCCTGAGCAGCAACTTGCTTGATGTTCTTCTTGAAGTTCCCCTTCTTCTTTCCTTTGCCCTTTTTCTTGAAACTGGTGGTCTTATTGACCATCAACACTTGATGCTCCTTCTTGATTTCTACCTCCGCTGCCTTTAGCACCGCGAAGAGCTCGGGAATTGTCTTATCCATCCCTTGCATATTATAGTTCATCACGAAGCTCTTGTAGCTTGGTGGCAGTGATTGGAGAATTCTGTCAATGACGCTATCATCCGGAAGATTAACTCCCAGTTGAATCAAGTGATTGTAGTACCCAGACATCTTGAGTATATGCTCACTGACAGAACTATTCTCTTCCATCTTGCAACTGTAGAACTTATTGGAGACTTCATATCTCTCAATATGAGCATTCTTTTGAAATATTAACTTCAACTCCTGGAACATCCCATATGCTCCATGACGTTCAAAACGTCGTTGAAGTCCTGGTTCTAAGCCGTAAAGCATGGCACACTGAACTATCGAGTAGTCATCAACACGTGTCTGCCAGGCATTCACAATGTCTGCAGTTGCTGGTGCAGGTGGTACACCTAGCGGTGCTTCCAGGACGCAATTCTTCTGAGCAGCAATGAGGATAATCCTCAAGTTACGGACCCAGTCCGTGTAATTGCTACCATCATCTTTCAACTTTGCTTTCTCAAGGAACGCATTAAAATTCAATGGAACAACAACACGGGCCATCTATCTACAATCAACATAGACAAGCAAGATACTATCAGGTACTAAGTTCATGATAAATTTAAGTTCAATTAATCATATTATTTAAGAACTCCCACTTAGATAGACATCCCTCTAATCCTCTAAGTGATCACGTGATCCATATCAACTAAAACATGTCTGATCATCACGTGAGATGGAGTAGTTTCAACGGTGAACATCACTACGTTGATCATATCTACTATATGATTCACGCTCGACCTTTCGGTCTCCGTGTTCCGAGGCCATATCTTTTATATGCTAGGCTCGTCAAGTTTAACCTGAGTATTCCGCGTGTGCAACTGTTTTGCACCCGTTGTATTTGAACGTAGAGCCTATCACACCCGATCATCACGTGGTGTCTCAGCACGAAGAACTTTCGCAACGGTGCATACTCAGGGAGAACACTTATACTTTGATAATTTAGTGAGGGATCATCTTATAATGCTACCGTCAATCAAAGCAAGATAAGATGCATAAAAGATAAACATCACATGCAATCAATATAAGTGATATGTTATGGCCATCATCATCTTGTGCTTGTGATCTCCATCTCCGAAGCACCGTCATGATTCATCACCGGCGCGACACCTTGATCTCCATCGTAGCATCGTTTCGTCTCGCCAATCTTATGCTTCCACGACTATCGCTACCGCTTAGTGATAAAGTAAAGCATTACTGGGCGATTGCATTGCATACAATAAAGCGACAACCATATGGCTCCTGCCAGTTGCCGATAACTCGGCTACAAAACATGATCATCTCATACAATAAAATTTAGCATCATGTCTTGACCATATCACATCACAACATGCCCTGCAAAAACAAGTTAGACGTCCTTTACTTTGTTGTTGCAAAATTTACGTGGCTGCTATGGGCTTAGCAAGAACTGTTCTTACCTACGCATCAAAACCACAACGATAGTTTGTCAAGTTGGTGTTGTTTTAACCTTCTCAAGGATCGGGCGTAGCCACACTCGGTTCAACTAAAGTTGGAGAAACTGACACCCGCCAGCCACCTGTGTGCAAAGCACATCGGTAGAACCAGTCTCACGTAAGCGTACGCGTAATGTCGGTCCGGGCCGCTTCATCCAACAATACCGCCGAACCAAAGTATGACATGCTGGTAAGCAGTATGACTTACATCGCCCACAACTCACTTGTGTTCTACTCGTGCATATGACATCTACGCATAAAACCAGGCTCGAATGCCACTGTTGGGGAACGTAGTAATTTCAAAAAAAATCCTACACACACGCAAGATCATGGTGATGCATAGCAACGAGAGGGGAGAGTGTTGCCCACGTACCCTCGTAGACCGAAAGCGGAAGCGTTGGCACAACGCGGTTGATGTAGTCGTACGTCTTCACGATCCGACCGATCAAGTACCGAACGTACGGCACCTCCGAGTTCAGCACACGTTCAGCTCGATGACGTCCCTCGAACTCCGATCCAGCCGAGTGTTGAGGGAGAGTTTCGTCAGCACGACGGCATGGTGACGATGATGATGTTCTACCGACGCAGGGCTTCGCCTAAGCACCGCTACAGTATTATCGAGGTGGACTATGGTGGAGGGGGCACCGCACACGGCTAAAAGATCAAACGATCAATTGTTGTGTCTCTGGGGTGCCCCCCTACCCCCGTATATAAAGGAGCAAGGGGGGTGCGGCCGGCCTAGAGAGGGGCGCGCCAGGAGGAGTCCTACTCCTACCAGGAGTAGGACTCCCCCCTTTTCCTTGTTGGACTAGGAGAGAGAGGGGAAAGAGGTGGAAGAGAAGAAGGAAGGGGGCCCCGCCCCCCTCTCCTTGTCCTATTCGGATTAGGGGGGAGGGGGCGCGGCCCATTCTCTGGCCGCCTCTCCTCTCTCTCCACCAAGGCCCACTAAGGCCCATTAAGTCCCGGGGGGTTCCGGTAACCTCCCGGTACTCCAGTAAAATCCCGATTTCACCCGGAACACTTCCGATATCCAAACATAGGCTTCCAATATATCAATCTTCATGTCTCGACCATTTCGAGACTCATCGTCATGTCCGTGATCACATCCGAGACTCCAAACAACCTTCGGTACATCAAAACATATAAACTCATAATATAACTGTCATCAAAACGTTAAGCGTGCGGACCCTACGGGTTTGAGAACTATGTAGACATGACCGAGACACGTCTCTGGTCAATAACAAATAGCGGAACTTGGATGCTCATATTGGCTCCCACATATTCTACGAAGATCTTTATCGGTCAAACCGGATAACAACATACGTTGTTCCCTTTATCATCGGTATGTTACTTGCCCGAGATTCGATCGTCGGTATCTCAATACCTAGTTCAATCTCGTTACCGGCAAGTCTCTTTACTCGTTCTGTAATACATCATCCTGCAGCTAACTCATTAGTTGCAACGATTTCAAGGCTTAAGTGATGTGCATTACCGAGAGGGCCCAGAGATACCTCTCTGACAATCGGAGTGACAAATCCTAATCTCGAAATACGCCAACCCAACAAGTACCTTCAGAGACACCTGTAGAGCACCTTTATAATCACCCAGTTACGTTCTGACGTTTGGTAGCACACAAAGTGTTCCTCCGGTAAATGGGAGTTGCATAATCTCATAGTCATAGGAACATGTATAAGTCATGAAGAAAGCAATAGCAACATACTAAACGATCGGGTGCTAAGCTAACGGAATGGGTCAAGTCAATCACATCATTCTCCTAATGGTGTGATCCCATTAATCAAATGACAACCCATGTCAATGGTTAGGAAACTTAACCATCTTTGATCAACAAGCTAGTCAAGTAGAGGCATACTAGTGACATTCTGTTTGTCTATGTATTCACACATGTATTATGTTTCCGGTTAATACAATTCTAGCATGAATAATAAACATTTATCATGATATAAGGAAATAAATAATAACTTTATTATTGCCTCTAGGGCATATTTCCTTCATTCCCGTCTTACATAGACAAAGTGGAGCATATTATAGGGTGGAAATCTCTAGTTTTCAAATTAAGGCGTTATGCGTTCTAGTGTTGTACCATGCTATTCCATGAGCAACACATGACAACAAGCATCATGAGATTGAATCTCAGGGGTTTGTGTTATGATGCATCTTATCGGTGTGTTGTACCGTGCTATTCCATGAGCAAAATATCAAAATATTATCTTATGATGCATAGCGGTATATAGGAAGTTGACCCCTTGTGTTAGACTACCAGGCAAAGGCGCGGCAGCATGCTACGCCCGTGTATGAGCCAATCATTTCTCAAATTTGTAGCTTAATTTGTCTGTGAAAAAGTATAATAGGTGAGCACTGGTTTAAGATAGTACACTATCTAGCTACATGGTTTATGAATGTAGATAAGGAGAAAACATTGGTGGAGTAGCTTGTTGCTTGTCAGCACTCTAGATGGTTTTCTCTTGGCCGTCATGCTTGGATGGTTTGCTTCCCAACCATCATGCTTTGGCGTCATTCTCTTCATCACATAATCCTTTGTGTGTCCAGTTCTTGGCCTGTTCTTCTTGTTGTTGGCCTTCATGATTAGATGATTTGCTTCGAACCTTCATGCTTTGTAAGAACACACCAACATGATCATTTCCATCTGCTAATAGTAATGGATACTTCATTGAAGGGCGATAAAAGAGCACCTTGCCCTGCTTAGCATTAACCTCCCCTAACTAATACACTTTATAAAGTGCATAAACTTCTAAGCACAGACAATGAAAGTTTTAGCAAAGAGAATGTAACAGGTTCCTGAAACATTGAATCAACCTCACCTCTGTACCCGAGATGTTCAGCAATGCTACCGAAAAAACTTAAAATTAGTGCGTTGGAAAGTATAAACATGTGACTTGAGGCAACTCTATACATAGGAACTCACATACATGATCCTTCTTTCGTTCCTCTTCAACTTATATGATATGTTCTTTTCAATAGCGATCCTTATGCGCGCGTGCCCGCGCACACACACAAGGAACATCATGGCTGCTTGGTTTCCTTTTTGTTTTTGTCTGATTTATGCTTTGCACTCAATGTCAGCCAATAACTAATTGATAGTTGCTTAATATGGGTGCACTTATCTCCCCATAAATAATTTTTTTGATTGAGTGGAAAAAAAATGATAAATCATCATTTTTCTTTTGAATTATAGACAAAAAGTCTCAGACTATGTATGCCTAAGTCGTAACTTTGTTATACGTTGCCCGTCTTATTTGGATCACACAATTTCTATGACTGAAAATATATAATCTAGCATGCTAGCAACTCATACCACCACCAGTGTGCAAGTAGGACTAAAGTTATTGAGGGATGTTGGTTGCTCGTGGAAGAACTAGTCATAGCAACCCGAATTGACCAGTTCAGAAACAACTAAAAGAAGGGTGTCGCATGTTTACCACAGAAAACTTATTTTATAACTTATCGTTAGCTATAGATTATAAACATAACTGCACAAGCCCTCTTGTAGCAACATTGCATATTTGTGGATGTGTCCATCGTCAGTTTGCCAAAGAAAATTTCTTTTATAACTCATCGTTACCAAGTACCAACCATTATTTAGAGTACTATATTCCCTATGATCATAAACACAACTATACGACTAGTACCTTTGCCAATTTCAAAATGACTTTTGCTTGAAACTTGTGAGGAAGAATGATATTATTGTCAAGGGAATATAATTTCTTACTCCTACTCACATTAAGATTTTTCTACCTCTTTTGAGTTGTTAAGAGGCAAGCATTGATAGACTTGCATAAATTGGGTGAACTAACATCTTGGTTGAGAGAATTGGAGGTTATGCTGGAAAGTGCTAAGATAAGCAAGCAACATGCAGAAGGTGAAGCTACCCTTGCCAGAGTGAGAGCTGAGAGTGCAAGAAGGGAGGTCAAGCAGCTTGAACTACTAGCATTGCATTGTTGTCCCCTGCTACAAATAGAACTAAAATGCGCCCTAGGTTTCCACTTTTTGTGCATGTCATGTGTACTATAGATACACCTGCAGTCCCATACTCCCATATCACTTTTGCTGCGTAAGTTATCTTAAGAGATACCTGTAGTGTTGAATCTTTTATATATTTATGTATTTACAGTTAAAATTCATCCATTTGTGTGTCAAATATTCACTTTGATCTAACACATTATGAGTATTAATTATACCCGGACATGTCAAGTTGTTACATGGATATATTCACTGTCCCATTAGCATGCTACTCTAAGCCAAGAAATCTTACTTATGAACTTTAGTCCCATTTTGTTACAAGAACAACCAGAATTAAGGCAAGGATTGACATCATCTCTTTCATGAGGCTGTCATATCAAGATTGCCTTAATTTGTTAGGTATTTGCACAACACACCTCTAATATAAATTTGACCAAGCATGTGTTATATGGTAAATATCCCTTCACTATTATGCAATTGATATTTGTTTTGATTTGCTTTCTTAGTGATCACACTTGCTTTCTTAGTGCTCACACATATGTAGGTGGACCAAGATGTATGTGCTTTGTAGCGCTTTGTGGGTTATATGTTTGCTTACAGAGGATGCTTACCATTTGCGAATGTGGGGTAAAAGAACCACACCACTCTACAACACATCACCCTCTTGGTCGTCCATCATCCTACAACACATCACCCTCTTTGCCTCAAGTGGGGCAAATCTCAGCCTTGAGCTATCTAATCCCCTGTTATACGATTCCGATGTACATGTGAGTTGCCGTTATGATCACCCTATTATAGTTGATGTTTGAGGAACCGAAAGTGCATCATCCGGTATGAAGGGTGAAAGAATGTGGATGTCGCCTAGAGGGGGGGGGTGAATAGGCGCTTTAAAATAGTTACGGTTTAGGCTTGAACAAATGCGGAATAAACCTAGCGGTTAATTTGTCAAGCACAAAACCTACAACAACTAGGCTCACCTATGTGCACCAACAACTTATGCTAAGCAAGATAAACAACAAAGTGATAGCAAGATATATGACAAGAAACAATATGGATATCACAAATTAAAGTGCATAAGTAAAGGGCTCAGGTAAGAGATAACCGAGGCACGCGGAGACGATGATGTATCCCGAAGTTCACACCCTTGCGGATGCTAATCTCTATTTGGAGCGATGTGGAGGCACAATGCCCCCCAAGAAGCCACTAGGGCCACCATAATCTCCTCACGCCCTCGCACAATGCAAGATGCCGTGATTCCACCAAGGGACCCTTGAGGGCGGTCACCGAACCCGTACAAATGGCAACCCTTGGGGGCGGTCACCGAACCCGTACACTTTGGCAACCCTTGGGGGCGGTCACCAGTACCCATCAAATTGCTCGGGGCGATCTCCACAACCTAATTGGAGACCCCGACGCTTGCCCGGAGCTTTTACACCACAATCATTGAGCTTCGAACACCACCAACCGTCTAGGGCGCCCAAGAACCCAAGAGGAACAAGCTCAAGGGCACCTAGCACCCAAGAGTAATAAGCTTCTCAACTTGTAACTACCACGTATCACCGTGGAGAACTCAAACCAATGCACCAAATGCAACGGCAAGGGCACACGGAGTGCCCAAGTCCTTCTCTCTCAAATCCCACTGAAGCAACTAATGCTAGGGAGGAAAATGAGAGGAAGAATAAGAAGGAGAACACCAAGAACTCCAAGATATAGATCCAAGGGGTTCCACTCACATAGAGGAGAAAGTGATTGGTGGAAATGTGGATCTAGATCTCTCTCTTTTCCCTCAAAAACTAGCAAGAATCCATGGAGGGATTGAGAGTTAGCAAGCTCGAAGAAGGTCAACAATGGGGGAAGAACACAAGCTCAAGAGATAAGGCTCAATGGGGAAGAAGACCCCCTTTTATAGGAGCTCCCGAATCCAACCGTTATGTGCTCAGTCCACGCACGAGCGGTACTACCGCTCAGGGGAGCGGTACTACCACACGGGCGGTAGAACACAAAGAGCGGAGCAAAGCAGAGGGCGGGACAGAGCCGTATGAGCGGCACTACTGCTGGGGCAAGCAGTTATACCGTTGGCAGCGGCGGTATTGCCGCTTGGCCCAGCGGTACTACCACACATGAGCGGCACAACTGCTCCTACTGCCGCTACTACTGCCGCTGAACCCAACATGAGAAAACCACGTCTCGAGTCAAGGCGGTACCAACGCGGAACCAAAGCTGTACTACCGCTTATGGCCATGGGCGGTACTACCGTCGTGAGACAGCGGTACTACCGCTTGTGGCGATACGCGGTACTGCCGCTCTGGCCCCGCGTACTACCACTGGCACCAAACATATGCCAATTCCATGAAAACAAGTATACTCCAAGGAAAACCAGAACTGCCATAACTTCTGCAAATGAGCTCTGAATCGAGCAAGCTGAAGCTTGTTGGAAACAAGACGGCGAGTAGCATCAAAACAGTGACTGGATATAGTAAGAAGAGGCAGGGGAGGTATGCCTAACAAATAGAGGAGTGAAACCTCCAACAGAGAAGAACCGACATAACCTCCAACGTCGAAAACATCATAGAAGATGCGAGTGAACTCCGTTTTCGATGAACTCGAGCTTGTCATCAAGATGACTGCTACCTCTTGAGCACTGCGTTGGTTTTCCCTTGAAGAGGAAAGGGTGATGCAGCAAAGTAGCGTAAGTATTTCCCTCAGTTTTTGAGAACCAAGGTATCAATCCAGTAGGAGATCATGCTCAAGTCCCACCTACCTACACAAACAAATAAGAACCTTGCAACCAACGGGATAAAGGGGTTGTCAAGCCCTTCTCGGTCACTTACGAGAGTGAGATCTGATAGATATGATAAGATAATATTTTTGGTATTTTTATGATAAAGATGCAAAGTAAAATAAATGGCAAAGGAAATAACTAAGTGTTGGAAGATTAATATGATGAAAGATAGACCCGGGGCCATAGGTTTCACTAGTGGCTTCTCTCAAGAGCATAAGTATTACGGTGGGTAAACGAATTACTGTCGAGCAATTGATAGAATTGAGCATAGTTATGAGAATATCTAGGTATGATCATGTATATAGGCATCACGTCCGAGACAAGTAGACCGAAACGATTCTGCATCTACTACTATTACTCCACACATCAACCGCTATCCAGCATGCATCTAGAGTATTAAGTTCATAAGAACAGAGTAATGCTTTAAGGAAGATGACATGATGTAGAGGGATAAACTCATGCAATATGATATAAACCCCATCTTTTTATCCTCGATGGCAACAATACAATACGTATCGGTTCCCTTTCTGTCACTGGGATCGAACACTGCAAGATTGAACCCAAAGCTAAGCACTTCTCCCATTGCAAGAAAGATCAATCTAGTAGGCCAAACCAAACTAATAATTCGAAGAGACTTGCAAAGATAAACTAATCATACATAAAAGAATTCAGAGGATAATCAAATATTGTTC
The DNA here is from genome assembly GCF_018294505.1 of Triticum aestivum. NCBI lineage: Eukaryota > Viridiplantae > Streptophyta > Magnoliopsida > Poales > Poaceae > Triticum > Triticum aestivum. The sequence continues at coordinate 28,360,920 of NC_057806.1, read as the reverse complement.
ATAGATAATCTAGATCATAAACCCACAATTCATCGGATCTCGACAAACACACCGCAAAAGAAGATTACATCTAATAGATCTCCAAGAGAATCGAGGAGAACTTTGTATTGAGATCCAAAGAGAGAGAAGAAGCCATCTAGCTAATAACTATGGACCCGTAGGTCTGAAGTAAACTACTCACACATCATCGGAGAGGCCATGGAGTTGATGTAGAGGCCCTCTGTGATCAATGCCCCCTCCGGCGGAGCTCCGGAAAAGGCCCCGAGATGGGATCTCTCAAGTATAGAAGGTTGCGGCAGTCGAATTAGGTTTTCGTGGTGCTCCTGGACGTTTGGGGGGTACGTGTATATATATAGGAGGAAGAAGTACGTCGGTGGAGCAACGGAGGGCCCACGAGGGTGGAGGGCGTGCCCAAGGGGGTAGGCGCGCCCCCTGCCTCGTGCCTTCCTCCCTTGTTTCTTGACGGCCACTCCAAGTCTCGTGGATCACGTTTGTTGAGAAAATCACGTCCCCGAAGGTTTCATTCTGTTTGGACTCTGTTTGATATTCCTTTTCTTCGAAACCCTAAAATAGTCAAAAAAACAGCAATTTGGGTTTGGCCTCCGGTTAGTAGGTTAGTCCCAAAAATGATATGAAAGTGTAAAATAAAGCCCATTAACATCCAAAATAGATAATATAATAGCATGGAGCAATCAAAAATTATAGATACATTGGAGACGTATCAATGACCATAAGCTCCAAAACTCTCAAAGAGAACCAAACAATAACCAAGAAATATGATGTAAGGATGCAATGGTTTGAGCTCTCTATGAACGATACGATCAAGCTACTCATCGAGAGCCCCCCTTGATAGTACAACAATCGATCCTATAACCTGGTCTCCCAACTACCACTATGAGACCGGTAAAATAGAAAACCTATCAAGGGAAAACCTTTGTCTTGCACATGGTCCACTTGTGCTAGATGATGACGATCTTGACTTCCTCAAGTTGGACCACCTTTCTTGATTGTGTTGGCTCGATGAAGACTAGTTGATTGCTCCCCATACTCCACTATGGGCGAGACACTCTTCGACACATCTTCATAAATCCATTGTTACCATAATGGACGGCAAGCTTCAAGCATTTGATCTCTTCATGATGCTCCACTTGAACTTCTACATCGCAACCTAACACTACAAAAAAAAGACACATCCGTGACATTTTGGGCCGAACGAATTTTTTTCCTGTCATACATATGACACTTCTATGATGATAATTGTGACAAAACCCGGTATCATCATAGATGTGGTGGGCTCCTACTTCTATGACAAAAAATCATGACAGAAAATGGGCTTTTCGTCCTGGGCGAGCCGGAGACGCAGCTGCATGACATTCTTTGGGCCGTCCATGACGGAAAAAACCGTGGTAGAAGCGAGGGGGAGGAAAATTTCGGGGAGTTCCCGATTACGGTGGGAGGTCGGGGCCGAGCGATGTGCGTTTCTCTTGTACACGTACGCGCGTGTGTACAAGGCGTTGGCTCTAACTGAAACCGAGCGAGGCGTTGGGCTCTAACTGAACCCGAGCGATTGCACTGCAGGTTACGCGTTACTGAACCCGAGCGATCGACCGATGGCTGTTAACTGAACCCGATCGAGCGATTCCTTCGCTACTGCTGCTAACTGAA